>NW_021604617.1:14429182-14514854 GCF_004785775.1 Grammomys surdaster
GGGGGCCACTTTGTAACGGCCCGTTCTGCTGCTCCGGTCCGTGGGTCAGGGCCTAGCAAGAGAGAGAGTGGGGATGGAGACACGAAGAATGGAGACAAGACAGGGAGTCTGCTCTAGAGATGAAACAGAGTCAGCCCTGGAGATGAGAAAGAGTCTGCTGAGTCTGCTCTGGAGACAGAGTCTGCTCTATGCTGTCCTCAAGTCTCTCCTTTTATATCTCTCCTCAACTCTCGCCTTGAGTCTCGCTTTTAATCTCTCCTTGAGTCTCCCCTTGAGTCTCTCAAGTGCTGGGATTAAAGGCATGTGCTACCACTGCCTGGCCTTGATTGAAAGGAAGTCATGGGTATATCAAGATAATTATCAGAGTGTGCTCAGCTGTTGTAGTCTGTTGAAAACAAGTCTCTTGTCAGGGTACATGGCTCAAGATGGCTGCAAAGATGACAGCCGCTTTCTGCTCAGAGTCGGCTCCCAACACACACACACACATACACACACACACACACATATATATATATATATATATATATATATATATGTTATACAAAGCTACAAAGGGGTTGAGAAGGTCAAAAATCTTAAAGAAGCTTAAGTCATTGAATATGATATTTGATGTAATAACAAAAAATTCCAGTGCAATAATTAAAGTTATTGGATCAAGGTGCTCCACTGAACTGCCCATTCATGAGTACGAAGTTTGTATCTGTCAACTAGATTACATCTAGTTCAGCAGAATGCACAGAACTTTTCAGTCATAGTAACAAGGAATGGGAAACATCATATAGATAAGTGCTTTGGAGAATAGAAAGTCATACCATCAACTATTAAGACCAATGGCTGTTAACAAAGTGATATCCATAGGATAATTGGAGTTCTTTGCCTCTTGGTGTGCAAAAGAATACACTAGGTATTTAGATGACAAATTGGTGGGCCCAAGGCCTTTAAAGTGTAAACTATTCTTTCATTAAGAGACTGATTGCCAACATACCTAATCCTGCAACCTTTTAATAGAATTCCTAATGTTATGGTGACAGCAATTCTTAAATTTTTGCTGCTAAGTCTTAAGTATAATTTTGTCAAGTTGTGAATTTATATGTATGTATGTGATATGTACTTTATTTTATATGTTACATTTAAAGAGGTCCCAACACACAGTTTGAGATCTTTTTCAGGAAACAGGGTATGTAATAAACTTTTACTTGGTTTTTTTAGTCTGGTAGTGTGGTGTGATAATATTCTTCATTTTTACTCAATAATTTATAATAAAGTCTTTATTTTACTCAATAATTCATTTACACATATTCACTTAACCGACTATGATATGTATATTTTATGTTACATTTTCATCTTCAGAAAATGGAATTTATTAATAATTTTACATTTATGTACACAGCAAGGAATAGTTTCATCTTCCCTTTAAATTAAAACTCAAGGTGAAGTATCCCTACTAAGTTTAGCATCAAGATAATGTTTCTGCTTTCTTGACTACTGTTTATTATAGGGATTAGAGCTTGAAACAATTAAATATAAAGGAAGAAAGGCATACAAAGAGGAGAAAATATTACAGGATCCCTATTTGCCAATATGATTCTCTAGGAAGTAGACCATAAGGTCTATGAGACAGGGTTTTTAATGCACATAAATATGTTTGTGTCATAAGACCATGCACATGCAAGAGGCACTAATGGGATTCACCATTCTTAACATGAAAGACAGTCAGTACATAAATTTGCAAGGCAAAATGATTCAGGAGCCTTACATAGCTTTTAGGTTTCATCATGTTTTCTTGTGTTTTCTCTTTACTCCACTGAATCTTTCTCTTCTTTGATCCTCCTAATCCATTCTAGTCCACTGTACAACGCATTCTTGTGCATCTGTAATTGCCAATTTATTGTCCTTTTGTAGGGAGATCCTTCCTTTCATTCTATTCCCTTACTTTTTACCTAACCAATCTGGCCCTACAAATTGCATATTTTTAATTATTTAATATTTATCATCAACATATAAACAAATATATAACTTTAATGAAGGGGTCTGAGTTAATTTATCTAGGATGGTTTTTAAGTTTGCTGCAGGGAATGCTATGACCACAAAAATGTAAATTGAGAAGGAAAGGGTATTTTTGATTTAGAATTCCATATTGCTGGTCATCATCTAAGGAAGTCAGAACAGCAAACAAACATGGCAGGATCCTGGAAGCAGGAGGTGATGCAGAGGCCATGGAAAGTTTCTGCTTACTGTCTTGCTTCACAGGTCTAATTCAGTTTGTTACCATCCCTGGAATTGTCCCACCCACCATGGGGGATAGGCCCTCCCCCATTGATGATTAACTGAGGAGAGACCTTACAGTGAATCTTATGAGGCCTTTCCTCAACTGAGGCTCTTTCCAATTTGATGTTTTTAGCCTAGGTCAAGTTGACAGAAAAAGACAACAAGTACATTGATTAAGACAGAAGTCAGATAAACCAGCAAGTGGGATATTGTTGTGACAGATCTGACTATGTTGCTTATTGGCTGAATATAGACTTGTAACTTGGATTAAAAAGGCTGTTGAATGCTTTAAAGAAGAGCTTAATAGACAATACTAGTAGAAGTATAAAAGACAGTGGTACTAAATGCCATGAAGATTTTGATGAACTAGGTCAAGATATTTCGTAGGAGTAAAATGAATATAGGTGGAATAGAGACAAGTATTGTATTATTTTTGCAAAGTATGTGTTATTTTTTGGCTTTCATAATTTTTTTCATTTTTTATTTGACATAACATACAAAAGTTTTTCTTTCCCGAAGTCAGAAAGATTTATTAAACCTCTAAGTGTTGGTGTGTAATTAGAACGAAATTGTAAGTAGGTCAGAGTTCATGGTGTATCTTGCTTGTTCAGGTTAATATTAGGAAGAGCTCAATGAATGTTGCACGTAAAATAAAAGCTGAGATCCTCTAATGTATCCAGTATCATAGCTTATGTCTTTTTATTGGGGAATTGAGTCCATTGATACTGAGAGATATTAAAGACAAATGATTTTAGGTTTCTGATATTTTTGTTGTTGAAGGTAGTATTATGTTCCTTTGATTCTCTTCTTTTGGAAGACCCAAGTATGAATAATTAAATACTAGTTAGAATTGCGATCAAAATAATCACAGGTTAGCAGAGAGGGAGAGATTTGGGTGGGAGAGTGAAGGGCAGAGGGAAAAACGGGGAAAGAATCTGGTATGGGAGAAGACAGGAAAGAAGCCTAGAGATCAAGAAGAGTGAAAAGAAATATGCAACAATATGGTTTGGAGGCTGGAGTATCCCTGGAATGTACGAGACACCAGGGATCTGAGAGGCTCTCGTGATCCAATGGGGATGCCCTTTGCCAAAATGTTCAACAGTGGGGAGATGGAATCTAAAGAGAGCACTTCCAGGAGATAGACCAAGTCCCTTTTTGAATGGGATGTGGTCACTCCACCATCTTCAAAATTTTTCATCCAGAATTACTCCTCTCTAAAGTAAATTGAGGGGCAAAAATGGAGCAGAGGCTGAAGGGAAGGACATCCAGAGAACTCCCCGCCTTTTGATCCATACCATGTTCAGGTGCTAAACCTCAACATTATTACTGATGTCATGTCATGGCTGTCATCTGTGAGACTCTACCAGCAGCTGACAGAAACAGATGCAGATACTTACAGCCAACTCTTGGTCTGAGGTCAGGGATCCCCATGGAAAAGTTAGTGGGAGAAGTTGAAGAGTATTGCAGCCTCATAGGAAGAGCAACAGTATCAACTCTTCTGGACTCCTCAGAGCTCCTAGAGTCTAAACTACAAACGAAAGGTAATATATGAGCTGATCCATGGCCCACACTACATATATAGCAGAGGACTCCCTTGTCGGGCCTCAGTGGGAAAGGATATGCTTAATCCTGTAGAAACTTAATACTCTAGGGAAGAGGGTTGCCAGTGGTATGAGGTAGGAGCCTGTGAGTGGGTAGGGGAGCTCCCTCTCAGAAGCGAAGGAGAAGGGGAAATGGAGTGAAGAACTCCTAGAGTATGGAACAGAAAAAGGGCAACGTTCAGAGTACAAATAAATAAAGTAATTGATAAAAAATCATCAAAAATTGTCATCATTGTTGACATAGTCATCATAGTATTTTTTTTCTCATCTTTGTTTTCTCCTTCTCCCTCTTCCTCTTTCCGTTTGTTTCATATTTTATAAAATTCTACCTTTTGATATCTCCAGTGCATTGACAAGGATCTTTATTACTATATCCATTTGTTGCTCTCTGGCTTCAATTTTACAGTGGAATGTCAAGATATAAGATAGGTCATCTAAATGGCTATTAGTATTGGTCACCCATTCAAACACATGCTGACCTTGGATGAAGTCCCTTAGTATTGCCTCTTGGCCCTCTATGCCATGTACCATACCTTCTTGAAGACATCCTTGCATTGCCTTTGTCGTCATCAGATGTGTGGTTTCTATGTGAGTTTGTGTCAGAACATAATGCAGAGATGTTTTCTTTATAATCACAAATGTCTATAGTGGGAGCCATAATCTACATCTACTATCATTTGATCAGGATACAGAATGGCAGAATGAAGAGAACAAATGCTGAATCCTAGACTTCTAGTGGATCATTGTTATAAAATAGCATGTTAATCAAGAGAGAGACTGCTCAGGACCAATATAAATGCATAATTCATTCACAGCTCTATTCAGACAACTTAACATATTTACAGCCTAATTTCAGTGTTGTTTAATACATATATTTCAGATATGAACTATAAAATTTCCAATAATTCTCCAGTGAGTAATTTAATAAGTAGGCGATTCCTTTTGTTTGTTTATCTGTTTAGTAATAGACATGTAAGTGAAAATAAGTAGCAAAAATGTTTTGTATTATCAGTGTTTCTTTGTGTTATGTGTTTGTTGGTTGTTGTCTTCAAATATTACTCAGATTTATTTGTTGTTCTGAGGTTTCAGTATTTTGTGCAATGTCTATATACTTCACAAATATTTTGTTTTAAAATCCCCAAATTTATGCATGTCAGATTTAAACTTATAATTAGATCCTCGCTATCTCAGTTTCTCTATCATGTGGATTTATATAGAACAGGAAAAAGGCGTTGGCTTAAGAGGGAAACTGTAAACTATGAGCAAGAAAAGGGGGGAAAACAAACAATCAAACAAAAACATGTAGATAGACTCTATGGAGAGCAGGTGGGACAGAGAAACACAAAGTGCAAGTTATAGATATTGGTAGAATGTGAGGGAGGTGTCCAAATCTCTCTAACAGTTAGACTGCTTGTGTCCAATGTGATACTTTGAGACACAAGATACAGGATACAAGAAAACTAGTGAGAACTCAGATTGAGCCAGGCACAGATCAGTGAAGGCTTCCCTCATGTTTATAGACATGCCCATTGGTGCTGGCATCCTGGCTACAGGGAGCAGTAACAGTGAAATAATTGGCTCCTCCAAAGCTCATGTGGTTTTACCATTGGTCTAAAGGCTCTATATGAATTCTTTCTGCTATGTAATACAGTCTCCCCTTTGAAAACTCCCCATCACATCCTCTCTCCCCTTTGCCTCTAGTAGGGTGCTCCCTAACCCACCCACCCACCCACCCACCCACTCCACTCCCATCTCACTTCTCTCTCATCCCTCTACAATGGGGCATCAAGCCTCCACAGGATGAAGGGCCTCCCCTCCCATTGATGCTAAATAATTCCATCCTCTGATACATATGTAGCTGGAGCCATAGATCCATCCATGTATACAATTTAGTTTGTTGTTTAGTCCCTGGGAGCTCTGTGGAGTCCAGTTAGTTGATATTTTTGTTCTTCCTGTGTAGTTGTAATCCCTTTTAGCTTCTTCAATCCTTCCCCTAACACTTCTATTGGGGTCCCTAGGCTCGTCCAATATTTGGCTGTGAGTATCTGCATATGTATTAGTCAGGTGCTGGAAGAGGCTCTCAGAGGACAACTTTTAAATAAATGTTTGGGTATTTTTGTTTGGTTGGTTAATAAAATTTTAATGAGTAGTATAAATGAGTAACAATGTGGAAGAGGGTAAAGTAAAACAGATATTATATTTATTTAAATTTATTGATAGGTTAATAAGAAAAATGAAATCATTGGGATCTTGAAGATGGTTCATGGGTAAGATGTCTGTCATGTAAGCATGGACTTGAGTTTGGATAACTAGCCTCTACAAACAAACAAACAAACAAACAAACAAACAAAGGCATAATGCTATGCTTATAGTTTCACTATTGGGACGTGGAAAATGGACAATTCAATAAATTGTATGCCACCTAGTAGGAGAATCAGTAAGCTCTAGTTTTAATGTGTAGCCCTATGTCAATAAACAAGATGAACTCTAATAAAGGAAAACAAGTGATTTCAAATTATGGCCTATATTCAAAGAGCTATTCAAATTAATACACACAGAGTCACATAAGTACAATACTATCATAAAATACACTTAATGTCACTTATAATAATACAAATTTGACTTCCCTGTTCATTGAGTTGTCTGGAGGACCCTAACCAGTCTGAGAAATCTGCTATGGATAGCAGACCTCCATTTTCTATCAACTTCTCTGTGTTCCTCTTTGGCATGGTCATGCAAGTCATGAACCATACAGGTTAGCTTGAATATTCTGCTACCTCTATTCTCCTCTCACCACTTTGCCCACCTTCATCAAATACACAGATTCTGAACCATACATTCTGACATAGACACATATATCCCGAAGATACCCATCAATGACATGCATTATCAGAAACATCAAGAGAAAGCCCTTCCCAATGGACACTATTACAGGAACATTTAGGGAACAAAGTCATTCAGATGGCCATTGGCTATCAAAGGAACACAATCAACAAAAGCCAGGGTAATATGACAAGTGCAGAACACAGCTACTCTACTACAGCAAGTCCTGGATATCCTCCCACAACCAAAGCATGGGAAAATGAGAGTACATCCATTTTTCTAAAGATGATAAAGGTCTTTAAAGATTCAATGAACAAATCTTTTAACGAATTTCAGGAAAATGTAATCAAAAGGTATAGGAATTTATATAGGGAACAAATAAATACCAATGAAATACAAGAAAATACCATTAAACAGGTAAAGGAAATAAATAAAATTGTCAATATCTGAAAATAGAAGCAACAATAAAGAAAACATGATCCTCTAGCTGGAATCCACCACAAACAGAATAAAGGAGATAGAAGAGAGAATATCAGGCATAAAAGATAAAACAGAAGTATAGGACCCTGAATGGCTGTCATGCCCTGGCTGAGACTTTCTGTGTGCTGCTGTCTACTAAGCAACATTCTGCGGTTTTTCTAAGATCAAAACATCCTGATGCAGGCATGGTGCCCCATGAAGGGAATTTACACTTGACAGCCCATTGCCCCCCAGTTGAGTTCCTGTTTGTGTTTTTCCTTCCCTGGCTTGGTGTATATATTGAACCTGTTCAGTAAAAGTTTTGGCATTCTCTCATAATGAATGACCTGAGTTGTGTCTTTCTTTAATCCCCCAGGCCTTGGTACTGTGGCAGTGCTGGAAACGTCATAGAAGAAATAGATATATTAATAAAAAGAAAAAAAAAACAACAACTGTTAACTCTAAAAAATTCCAGAGAAAATACATTGAGGAAATTTGGGACACCATGAATATACTTAAATTAAGAAATTAGGAATAGAAGAAGGTGCAGAGTAAGGCCCAGAAAACATTTTCATCAAAATCACAGAAGAAAACATTCCTAACCTAAAGAACAAGATGATTAGAAACATATCAAAGAACTCCTACACCTGATAAACAACTTCAGCCAAGGACTGGATCTAAAATGAGTTAAATCAGTAGTGTTCCTCTACTCAAAAGATAAACAGAATGAGAAAGAATCTAGGGAAACAACAACCTTCACAATAGAAACAAATAAAATAAAATACCTTGGTGTAAATCTAACTAAGCAAGTAAGAGATCTGTATGACAAGAACTTCAAGTTTCAGATGAAAGAAATCAAAGACCTCAGAGTTGGAAAGAACTCCAATGCTCAAGGATTGGTAGGATCAATATAGTAAAAATGGCCATCTCACCAAAAGCAATCTACAGATTCAATACAATCCCAATTCTCAATTCTTCACAGAGATAGAGAGAGGATTTCTCAACTTCATGTGGAATAATAAAAAAAACAGGATAGTGAAAACAACTCCTACGCATATACCTAAAACATGCTAAAACATAACAAGGACATATGCTCCACTATGTTCATAGCAGCCTTATTTATAATTGCCAGAAGCTGGAAAGAACCCAGATTACCATCAACAGAGGAATGGATACAGAAAATTGGGTGTATTTACACAATGGAGTACTACTCAGTTATTAAAAACAATGAAGAAATTAAATACTTAGCGAAATGGATGGAATTAGAAAATATCATCCTGAATGAGTTAACCGAGTCACAAAAGAATACACATGGTATGCACTCATTGATAAGTGAATATTAGCCCAAAAGTTCAGAATATCCAAGATAAAATTCACAGACCACATGAAACTCAAGAAGAAGGAAGACCAAAGTATGGATTCTTCAGTCCTTCTTAGAAGATGGAACAAAATTCTCAAGGGAAGAGAGACTGAAAGTGCTGAAGGGGTTTCCAAACTTATAGGAAGAACAACAACATCAACCAACAATAACCCCAAGGCACCCAGGAATTAAACCACCAACCAAAGAGTACACATGGACAAACCCATGGTTCTAGCCACATATGTAGCGTAGCAGAGAATAATCTTATTGGACATCAATGGGAAGAGAGGCCCTTGATCCCAGGTAGGCTCAATGCTCCAGTGAAGGGGAATGCCAGGGTGGGGAGTGAATGTGCATACTCAGAGAAGCAGAGGGAGGGGGATGGTATAGGGGTTTTTGAAGGGGAAGCCAGGAAAGAGGACATTTGAATTGTAAATAAATAAAATATCTAATAAAATTAAAATAAATAAATAAATAAATAAATAAATAAATTTCTGAGCCAATCGTCATCTCTGAACTTCAACTGTACTATAGAGTGATAGTGAGTGATAAAAACCACCACATGTTATTGGTACAGAAACAGAAAGGTAAATAGATGAAATAGAGTTGAAAACCCAGAGATAAACCCTCATACTTATGTTCACTTGATCTTCGAGAAAGAAGCCAAAACTATACAGTGGAAAAAAGAAACCGTTTTCAGAAAAATGGTGCTTGTCTAACTGGAAGTCTGCATATAGAGGAGTGCAAACTGATACATTTTTATCTCCTTGTACAAATCTCAAGTGCAAATGGATCAAGGACTTGTACATAAAACCAGATATGATGAATCTAATAGAAGAAAAAGTGGGATAGAGACTCAGAAACATAAGCACAGTGTAAAATTTCCTGATGAGAATACCAATGGCTCTGGCTCTAAGTTCAACATTTGACAAATGGAAAACCATGAGACTGAAAATCTTTTGTAAGGCAAAGGACACCATCAATAGGACAAGTTGATAACCTACAGAGTATGTAAAAATATTCACTAACATATCTAATATCCAAAATATATAAAAAAAAAACCCAAGAAGTTAGACTCTGTAAAACCCAACAACCCAGTAAAAAATGAGGTACAGTGCTAAACATTCTCAGCTATGAAATCTTGAAAGAATGAATGAAAGAAAGAGGGAAAGAAAGAAAGAAAGAGGGAAAGAAAGAAAGGAAGGAAGGAAGGAAGGAAGGAAGGAAGGAAGGAAGGAAAAAAAGAAAAGAAAGAAAGAAAGAAAGAAAGAAAGAAAGAAAGAAAGAAAGAAAGAAAGAAAGAAAGAAAGAAAGGAGAGGAAGAAAAGAAAGGAAACTTCAACAAAGAATGAAAACTAAAATCTTGGACAGATTTCTCTTATGAATACTGATGGAAAACATACTCAATACTTCCAAACTGAGTCCAGGAAAATATCAAAAACCTTATTCATCATGATCAAGTAGGCTTCATCCCAGAGACACAGGGATTGCTCAAGATATGAAAATCCAAAACAAAATTCATCATATAACAAATTGAAAGAAAATGATAACATGATCATCTCGTTTAATTCTGAAAAAGACTTGAGAAAAGCCAACACCTCCTCATGTTCAAAAAATATTAGAGAGATCAGGGATACAGAACACATACCCAAACATAAACAAAGCAAAACACAGCAGGCAAATAGCCAACAGTAAGCTTAGTGGACAGAAACTTAAAGGAGTCCCACTAAAATGTGGTACAAGACACTCCATGTTCTTGGATTATCTAATAAAGAAATTGAAGTTCTATCCAGAGCAATGAGACAACTAAAGGAGAGCAATGGTATACAAATTGTAAAGGAAGAGGTCAAAGTATCACTATTGGCTGAAGATATGATAATATACATAAGCTACCTCAAAAATTCTACCAGAGAACTACTACTTCTGAGAAACAGCTTGAAGAATGTGCCTGCATACAAAATTAACTCAAAGAAATCAAGAGCAGTTCTTTATACAAATAATATCTGTGCCAAGAAAAAAAGTAGGGAAACAACATACTTCACAATAGCTATGAATAATATAAAATATGTTGGTGTTACTCTAACAAAGCAAGAGAAATATCTGTATGACATGAACTTCAAGTCCATGAAGAAAGAAGTTTAGAAGAAAGCAGAAGTTGAAAAGAACTACGATGTCTTGGATAGGTAGGGTTAATATAGTGCAAATGACCATCTTACCAAAAGCAATCTACAGATTCAATATATTCACAATCAAAATTTAAAAACATTTATTTATAGACCTTGAAGGAGGAAATAAAATTTGGAAAAAATTTAGGAAAAAAAAACAAAGAAACAAACAAATAAAAAAACCAAGGATAGCCAAACATTTCTGACCAGTAATACATCTTTGGGGAGAATCAGCATTCCTGAATTCAATCTACACTACAGAGATAATGATAAAATCTGTATAGTACTGGTATAGAAACAGACATATTGATAAATGGACTCAGATTGAAGACCCATATAGAGCCAATAGACCTATAGAAAGTTGATTTTTGAAAAAGATGCTAAAAGCAAACAATGAAAAATAGAACGCATCTACAAAAGTTGGTAACTGATCTAATTGGATGTCTGTAAGTAAAAGAATGTAAATACATTGATATTTATCACCTTGCATAAAATTCAAGTCCTAGTATGGATCAAAGACATTCACAAAAAGCCAGATACACTAAATCTAATAGGTCAGAGAATGGGAAATAACCTTTGACACATTGGTACATAAGGTATCTTGATGAGCAGTATACAAACAGCTCAGTTACTAAATCTGGAATTAAATAAATGGGACCTGGTAAAACTGAAAAGTTTCTGGAGGGCAAAAGACACTGTAAATAGGACAAAATAATAGCCTACACTTTGGGATTCCCGTTCACTCTCAAGGCCATTTGATTATCTCTCTTTCACCAATCACACATTTGATAGTGAGATTACATCCAAAATTTATATAGAACTCAAGACATTAAACACCACCAACCCATATAACCCACTTAAAAGTGAGGCACAGAGCTAACAGAGAATTCTCAACATAGAAATCTTGAATAGCCAAGTAGCACTAAAGGAAATGTTCAAACTCAGTAATCAACCAAAAAAAAAAAAAATCAAAACAACTCCGAGATTCCATCTTACATTGGAATATCAATAACTAATATCAACAACTCAATTGATAGCACAGCTGTCAAGGACGTGGAATATGGAGAACAATCCTTCATTGATGGTGAAAGTGTAAACTTGTACAACAACTTTGAAAATCAGTTTAATAGTTTCCTCAAATAAGCTGGGAATAGTTCTACCACAAGACCTAAATATACCACTCTTATGCATATACCAAAAAGATGCTCCACAATCCCATAAAGACATTTACTCAGCTATGTTCATAGTAGCTTCATCTGTAATAGCTAGGAACTGTAAACTTTCTTTCTGTCCCTCAACTGAAGAACAGATAAATAAAACATGGTTCATATACACAATGAAACACAATTCAGCTATGGAAACCTAAGACATCAAGAATTTTGGAGGCAAATAGATAGAACTTGAAAATATCATCCTGAGTAAAGTATCCAAGTCCAAAAATGACATTTATGATATGTTCTCACTCATAAGTGGATGTTAGCCTTAAAGTATATGATATCTGTGCTGTACTTGACAGCTCAAAGGAACTTAAATTAAAAGAAAGGCTCAAGCAAGAATGCTAGAATGTCACTTAGAAGGAGAATAAAATAGTCATAATATCTAGGTGGAGGAAGGGAATGGGTGGTAGAGACAATGGAGAGGGGAATGATGGAGTTCAGGATCAGGTGTGGGGAAGGACAAGAGAGGTAGTCAAATGGCCTTTAGAATGAATGGGAATCTGCAACTGAACGGATTGAGGTAGGGAGTTAAGGGACATCTCCAGAAAAAGACAGGAACCTGGGATAAAAGAAGCAACTATGAATCAACGGGAGTGTCCTTAGCTGTGACTCACAGCATTGGGGATATGGAACCTGAAGAGGCTACCACATATACCAAGCATGAATCAAGACTGAATGATGGGAACACCAACCCACCTACAAAACTTTCAACACGAAATTCCTACAAGAAATGGAGGACACTAGATGGAGCTCAGTCTGAGGGAGTCAGCTTTAAATAATCAGCCCAATTTTCGACTAATCTCATGGACAAGTACCAATCCCTGACACTATTGATGATACTCCATTATGATTGCAGACAGGAGTCTAGCATGGCTTTCTGCTGTGAAGCTCCACCCAATAGTTGACTCAGACAGATGCAGACACCCATGCAGCCAAACAGTGGATGGAGTTTGTGTATAATTATGGAAAAATAGTAAGAAGAATTGTGACTTTAGGGGGATAGGAACACTACAGGAAGACCAATTGCTGCAACTAACCTGGACAGTTGAGCCTTTGAGATATTGAATGACCAATCAAAGGACATACACAGATTGGACCTATGCTGACTCACACATAAATAGCAGATGTACAGCTTGGTCTTTATTTGGGTCCCTGACAACTGGAGCATGAGCTATACCAAAAGCTATTGCCTCTACATGGCATACATTCTTCTAGATGTACTGCCTATTCTAGCCTCAGTGGGAAGAAAGCACTTATCTTCACAGAGACTTGATGTGCCAAGGTGAGGTAATACCCAATGAGGCTCCCACACACTCAGAAAATAAGAGAAGGGAGAGGAAGCCGGACAGTGGTGGCTCAAGCTTTTTTTTTTTTTTAATTTAATTTTTTTGAACATGAAATGCTTTTTTATAGCATGTTTTACAAGGGGAGGGGATAAGAGGGGTCAGGTGGTGGAAAAGTACAGAATCTTCTTGGCCTGTGCCTTGAAACATATCATGGTCTATACGGTACACTGCCTTGAATTATGATCTATCTGCTATTCTTCAGAAGATATGGTACAATGCTTGAGTTATGGTCTCCCTGCTATTCTTCAGAAGATATGGTACACTGCTTTGAGTCTATCTGCAGTTGCCAAGCAGGATCTTGCAGTTGCCAAGCTTCAGGGGACATTGTGCAGGTGGGGAAAGGTAGGGGGTGAGGGAAAGGGCAAGGGTCCTGGCTTCTGGCATCTCCCCCTTCTCTGTTTAGTTAGAGAAGGCGTCTTATGATCAATCCCAACTATGTGAGTTTTGAATTTGGATGTCTAATTATGGGGGGTGTTAGACAAGTTCACAACCCCAAAACATTGATGTGAGACGAGTCACATTGATGGTCGGAGGCTTTAGGCTGGTGGCTCAAGCTTATAATCACAGCGCTTGGGAATCAGAAGTAGGCAGATTTCCGAGTTCAAGGCCAGTCTGGTCTACAGAGTAAGTTGCAAGAAAGCCCGAGCTATAAAGAGAAACCCTGTCTCAAAAACTAAAATAAATAAATAAATAAATAAATAAATAAATAAATAAAATGAAGGGGGAGGAGGTAAGGAATATGGGGAAAGGTCATACAGAGAAGTCAGTGTGCATAATGTGAGTTAAATAAATACACACACACACACACACACACACTCATACACATTCAAATCATGCTGAACAAACCATGAGGAGGAAGCCATAAGTAGTCCTCCTCCACAGTTTTTGAATAAGTGCCTAGATCCAGGATTCTTGCCCTGTTTCTGTTCCTACCTTAACCGCTTTCAATGATGAGTGAGTCATGAATGTGAGTGAAAGAAACCCTTTCCTCTTAGAAAAAAATTCAAAAGTAAAAGGAGATTTCACTGTCTTTTTTTTTCTGTATCAGTGGTTTATTGGATGATACTCTGCCATTACAAGTTGCACAAACCAAAGCCAATTAAAAAAATAATTACATCATTGCAAATCACTGTCTAAGAATTGGGTAGAAGATATAGACAGTAAGAAAGTCAAACAGCAATGGTCACAAACACAAGCTCCATGAGAAGCAACTAGACTGACAATCTTACATTTGCTTTGAGGAGTTACTGTGATATGACTGTTAAGGTGTTCCATTCCATGGGGAAAACTCCAATACATTCAAAGCTTCCCTCAAATTCTCCATGATGTATACACAATGAACGTTTACTAGAAAATGTCTCTCACATCCCTCTAGTACTTGGGGAGAGGGGTGACAAACCATTCTGAGATGTAACATAATGACAGTAAATTATCAACCTTGTATTAAAGTTTTTAGAATAACTTAACTGAGTGAATGAATATGGACACACAGCTCCAACTTACTATTGTTTACCACATAAAGACATGGACATGTCTTTCTCTTGGACATGACACCTTTCTCTTGAATTGGCCAAGTATATGATTTATAGTGCAAAACACAAGTTCTGAAAGATAACTACTGAGCAGGGCATCAGACAGTATTTGGTCTTCCTTGGGGTCTTTTAAGGTCTAGACAACATCTCTGATATATCTTAAACTTTAGCAGACTATGATTTCCAAGTCACTCTTGCCATTTGTTTTGTGATCAGCAGATATGATGGATTCTTTCTGAGTTTCTGTGACAACCTGAATTAGAGATAATATTTTTACAGGATTTACAATAAGAAACACAGAAATTAATAGTATTTGTAAGGGATACAATAAGTTGAAAAATGACTGTGAGCACATGATTTATTCTAGATGTTACAAGTGGCACTGATCTGTCACTCAAATTAAGAGAGGGTTAAATTGGGTCCAAGAGTAGGATTTTTACCTAATACTCTAACAGGACTATTACACATACTAGGAGAAATTTTTTCAAAGCTTCTCAACACCCAAGACTCTGTCACCCAAATTAAGAGAGGGTTAAATTGGGTCCAAGAATAGGATTTTTACGTACTACTCTAACAGGACTATTTCACATATTTGGAGGAATTTTTTCAAAGCTTCTCAACACCCAAGTTTCAAATATTTGAAGAGAAAAAATATTATAGATTGTTCGGCCCAGCTACCAAACCCTGACACTATTATTGATGCCATGCCATGCTTAAAGAGACAGGAGCTTAGCATGGCTCTCCTCTGAAAGTCTTTACCAGTAGTTGACTGAGATAGATGCATATGCTTACAGCCAACCATTAGACTGATGTCAGGATCCCTATGGAAGAGTTAGGGGAACAACTGAAAGAGCTGAATGAGATTGAAACCCCATAGGAAGTACAAAGGTGTTAACTAACCAAGACTCCTCACAGCTGCCAGAGTCTAAGCAGCCAGGAAAGAGCATACATGGGCTGATCTGTGGTCACTGGCACATATATAGCAGAACACTGCCTTTTCTGGCCTCAATGGAAGATATGTGCTTAATCTTATAGAAACTTGATGTCCCAGGAAAGAGAGATGCTGCCAGGATGAGGTGGGTGTTGGAGTGAGAGAACACTCTCAGAAGCAAATTGGAGAGGTATGGAATGAGAAATATGGTGAGGGGAATAAAGAATAGGGGCAATATTGGGAATGCAAATAAATAAAATAATTTAATTAAACAATTTTAAGTATGTTTAAAGATTATCAGTGGACTCTTTATTACTAAGCAAATATTGTAAATATTGCTGACAATAATATAAAAAAATACCATTAACAAAATTCGTATGGTATGAACATTATATCAGCAATCAAATTAAAAAAAACAAACATCTGAGGCTACTGAGCATGGAAGGTTTTATTTATTTATTTATTAAGATTGAGTCAGACTTCACATGAGAGATAGTTTAAAGGATAATTTTCTCCGTTGTTCTTCACATTTAGCTTTATTGAAAATGAAATTAATGTCCACTGATAGATTTTTTTGTCATTGTACCACATTCCACATCATTAACTTTCCAACAGAAGACATGTTTCATATCTCAACTTAACTCTTCATGCTTTGGAAGTGATATTCTTCTCAATACCCTTAGTATATTATTTGCAATGTATTTGTAGCACATCTCCATTTTCAAGTGTTCAGTTGCCACTTGTCACCAGTGGGTATTAATAAGCCAGTATGGAGAGTGTAAACTTACACTCTTAAAATCATAACTTTGTTAAGTGCTCCAAGACCCCTGAAGTCTTAAATGCTATCACCTACCAGACCCTTTGGATTTCACTACTCTCAATTAGTGTGGAATTTTGTAAAGTTGATAGGTAAATCTGAGATGATTATCCATTTTGAACTTACCCTGCCTTCAGTGAGCATTGATGTTAGCAGCTTAATTATGGAAAACAACATGACTAGGACAGAAACCATGGCTAAAAGTAATCAAAGAAGATGTCTCAGTTGTAGCAGAAAGTGCATGGGACACAAAGAGTATTAAAATATTAATAAAAGTTATGCCCTCCCAAACAAGTATGTGTGAAAAATTCTTTAACAGTATAAATAGTGAAGAAATATCATGTAATATCAGAGTAGTACCATTGTGCCAAACTTGTCTCCAACAGAGATGTTAGATAAGATAAAGGACTTTCCTCAACTCTTAGTGATGAATTTGCAAAGAGAGATAAATTCCTGGTTCCTTCTTACACATGTATATTT
This sequence comes from Grammomys surdaster, assembly GCF_004785775.1. Classification (NCBI taxonomy): domain Eukaryota; kingdom Metazoa; phylum Chordata; class Mammalia; order Rodentia; family Muridae; genus Grammomys; species Grammomys surdaster. The sequence continues at coordinate 14,446,182 of NW_021604617.1, forward strand.
CTCTGTGTTCAAAAGGGAAATATGCAAAGAAATAAATTGCATATATTTGACAGTTGCATTCAAAGGGTAGTGTAATGTATTTTTCTATTCTCTGATATTTGCTTTCTTCTATATTGGACATGAATCAGCATTCCTGGGATGTGATTAAGTAAGACAGAAATATTCAAACTCTTAAGAAGTCATTTGGGAAGAACAAGTTTAATTATGTCAGTTTTTGAATACTTGAATCAGATTCTACACTCTTTCTTCAATTAAAAAGCATAAGCAAAAGTAATCAATTGAATATATGTTCTATTTAAGTTGACTTGGTACATACTTTAAGAGATGGGTAGTTTCAGATTCTTATTAAGATTTAAACACACTCGGCTCGTTGTACACAATGTCCACTCTCATGCGTTTCCAAATTCTAAATCCTTTAGATATTACTAGAGGCCACTAAGTGTTGATACATTAGCCTTCCTTCTGGAACTCACAGAAATAGTATACCTTATATATTGAAAGTGTGGCACTTTTTTCTATATACTGTATGTACATTTGCTCATTTAATTTTTTTAAATTTGTAATTTGTTTCAGATTGTTATCTGGCTCAAGGACAATGCAGTCATCACTAGCAAATACATAGTGTATTTTACATTTGTTACACTATTTATCCCTTGTCTTTCTTCTAGTCTTTCCATATACATAATAATGTTCTCTTTCCAATAGCTTCCTGTTTTTACATTTCCATTCAAGGCTAAAACTTGAGTCATAATTTCACCATAGATAACTATAATATCTGTTTCTTGCTCTTACTCAATACACACAAATAACAACAAATGATGTACAAAACAATCTGGGCTACACTCATTGCCTATAACTTAAGACTAATGGCAGTTGTGTTTCTACTTGGTGGATCTATACACAAGGAATCACATATAAGGTCTGTCCTTTCTATGACAATTTAACCAAAATGTTGATTTACTTTCCATCATGGGCAGATGAGGAAATGTATTGAAATTGAGTTATCCAGCCATCAGAATGGTTTATAGACTCATATTGCTTCCTGGGTGACCAGATTTATTTGTGAAGTGTGCTGGACAGGTTCATATCTTCATGTATATTTTTTAAAAATGAGGCTCTAATGTTTCTGTGGCCTATGCTATCTTAGCATTGTAACTACAGTCCTCTTGTATAGGAACTTACTTTCATATTCCACATTCTTAGTTTGAACTGCTTGTTTCCTAGTTTTTTCAATTCAGTCAGCTTCTATAGTAGGCTCCTGTGCTTCTGGGGTTCTCCAGGTCTCTTCCTTTCTTTAGTGTGAAGTGGATCTTTAGTATTTTGAAAGTAGATGTAGTTATACTACATTGGCTGGTCTTACTAGAAAAGTGTTTTCATTGAAGTGTTTCTCTTTGATTCTGCTTTTTAAGCACCAGAATATTTAAGATATTGACATTGAATAGCAGCCCTAACTAGTTTAACCATGTGTGATTGTTGGGTAAACAATCTACAACTTTTATTTGCTCCTGGAGATTTCCCTTTCTTACTTTTGTCAAGCAAGAGAAGTGGATATGAAACTCATGTCTATTTTAATTTTCTGTGTCTAGCATTTTAGCTCACATATTTTGTGCCCATTATATGTGTGTTACTAAATGTTTCTGTATCTTGTTCTGTCTTTTATATTGCTGCAGTATTCCCTTGCCTTTCTGCTGTTTTCACAGTTTTGATGACACTTTATAACATATAAACATAGATTTATATAATCAGTTTCAGCTTTGTGAAAATTGAGTACAGTGTGACTTGTTTCCACTCTTTTTTACACAAAGTATTTGTTGAAAAAAATCTTATTTAATTTTAATATTAGTAAATAGTCTTGATGTTTATGATTTATATTTAAGAGTTTATTGTCAAAAATTAAACCTTTAAATGAATGGTTTGTCAAATACAAATGACTCTTCAGAACATATAGAATATATATATATATATATATATATATATATTATCTTTCTTAGGTTAAATATCAATTATCATTTGTGTGAATCTTCACACAAGGATTCTGTATTTAGTTTTATGCTTCACTTATGTGACAACCTAGTATAATAGCATATATGTTACTGTAACTGTTGATGCCAGTGTGTAGTTTATACAGAATGTATTTTGAAGATCTTGGAAGTTTAAATGGTAAGTTAATTCAGAAATCAGGAAAAGTTTGAAGTCCTTCTTGGACACAGAATTCAATTCAAACATGGTTCTATCCTTTACAACAAAAGGTGTTTCCTTTTCCTTGTTACTCGCAAAAAAGAACAATGCAGCTGTGTAAACAGGGAAGAAGATGAAGACTGCTCTTAACACATAGTTCCTTAGTTATGAATTTGATTTTCTTTTGTATGTCTGGAAACACCATAATGCCATCTAACTCCATTATTTTGAGTCAGAGAGATTAGGACAATGGAATAAATGAAATGAATCTATGTAGTAATGTACAATATGACATTTTCTATGAATCTAAATCGTTGAAGGAAGGCATTTTGATTGAAATTTAATTTTTAGATAATGTGTCAAATACCTTGTTTTTCAATTTCTACTTACTAGCTTGAGTTTGTTTTTACTGAAAGCACAAAGTAACCATTATCTCTCGTGAATTTAATCTGTTTGGAAAAAATATTTTTATTCACCGTTACTCCATAATCTTTTGATTCAACATTATCACTAACTTTCATTTTTAATCCTTTAATTCAAACTATTAAGTATATTTTACATTTTCTTGATTAAAATAATTTGATGTGATAATTACTTTTAGTTGGAAGAGTGACTTCATTAAGACACTTCCAGGATATTTGTTAAGCAATCTTCTGTGTAGGTCTGATTTGGATTTACTGGGAAGAATTTGCTTCTGGAGGATAAGTGTCAAGAAATAATTTTTATGTGTATACTGAACCGACAGAACAAGAAGACACATCTTTGTCAGCTTATAGTATCATAATTTATTATTTATAATCAAATTTCCAAGGCAAATTGGTTTCACACACCCAATGCCAAGCAATAATAATTTGCACCGTAGGTGCATCCTCTGTTAGGGATTCTATTCCTACAAAGAAACTCCATAACCCCCAAAAAGTAAGTTTGGCAAGAAAGAGTTCATTTGGCTTAGATTTTTCCTTCATAACAGGATTTCAAACATGACTAGATCCAGGAGGCTCGTGCTGATGCAGAACATGGAGGTATAATAATAAGTGGTATGATTCCCATGGCTTGAGCAGTCTGATTTCCTGTAGAACCATAAAAATCTTCCTAGGGATAGAATAAACCACAACAGACTGGGCCTTCTCTTATTAATCAGCAATTAAGAAAATATGTTATAGATGGATATTTTTGTCCTTCCTATATCATGTACTAGGTTAAAGCTGACAGAAAAATTCTGGGAATGACCAAGCAATGACTGGTCCATCTTGCAACCCATGCAATGAGAGGGAACCTACCCTTGATACTGCCCAGAGTGCCAGAAAAAAGAGGTTGGACATCCCTAAGACATTCTACAGAACCTAACATGAGTGAACAGAAAAAGAAAAAATATATTATTAATGATATTCTGCTATAATCACAGAAAATTGTTGTATAGTTGAATTCTCATTAGAGAAGCTTAATCAAGTGTCTGAAGTACAAAGTTGTAGAGAACCTATACTAATGCAGACAGCTAAAGAGAGAGAGAGAGAGAGAGAGAGAGAGAGAGAGAGAGAGAGAGAGAAACCATTGTAAGGGCCAGAATAGTCAAGGAGACCACAAGTAAACAGCCTACAAAATCTAATATTCATGCTCATTGGACTGAGTGCCAATAATCAGTGAGTATGCATGGGTCTGAGCTAGATCCACTGGATATATGTTAACGTGCTGTAGCTTAATGTCCTTGTTGGATTTCAATCAGGAAGCAGACAGAGGCCATCTCTGACTCAGATACATGCCTTTGGGACTTTTTCCTCTTATTGGTTGGTTTGGTCTTAATAGAATGACCAAAAAAGAAACATCAGAAGAACCAGCTTTATTTGCTTTACAATTTCATATATCTACTTGCCATTGAAGGAAGGCAAGACAGGAATTAAAACAAGTTTTTTGTTGTTTTGTTTTTGTTTGTTTGTTTGTTTGTTTGTTTTGTAATTTTTCAAGTTAATTCCTAACTTAGCTTCCAGATAAGGCCTTGGAAAACACACACATTGTTTGTTTTTGTTTTTTTTTTTCCTTTCCTTTGTGAATGCTTCTTCATGCATATGTTATACTATGGCTAAAAATGGGTTAAGGAGTTCAAGAAGCTCAGAGAAGCTGATGTTCTTGAATCTGTTGTTTGATAAGATGACAAAATAGGTCACTTTAATATTTAGATAAGTTATGTGATCTAAATGATCCAGTGAAGAGCCAAGTCAAAAGCACAAAGTCTATATCTGGCCTCAAAATTGTGTCAGCTTCAGAGGAAGGCACATAATTTTGTAGCCATAATAAAGAGATGTGAGAAGCACACAAGGGCTTTGGAGAATATTTTGGAAAACAATAAGCATTAGGACTAATAGTTGTTAGTATATTGAGTGGAAGCCATAGAATATATGGAGTTCTTTGCTTGTTGGTGTGTTAATGAATACACTAGGTATTTAAATGACAGATTGGAAGGCCAAGGCCATTATAATGTAAAATTCTTTTGCTATAAGGTGGTGGTACTTAACATTTCTAATGCTGCAACTCTTTATACAATTCCTCGTGTTGTGGAGACCATTCTTAATTATTTGGTGCTAGTTTATAACTATCACTTTGCCACGATTCTGAATTTTAATGTACATATCTGATAAGCAGAATATCTGATATGTGACATCTGAAATGTTCACAAGCCACAGGTTGGTATCTCCTGGGTTGAGTGCATAGGATAGGTATTAAAGTTTTCCTTGGTCTTGATCATCTCACATGTTTCTAAATTCACAGTCTTGGTTTTACTTAATATTCTTATGTACTCAAATACTCTCAGTCTACTCTCCTATGCTCATTTTATGCTATATTTTAACCTTCAGATAAAGATATTTATTAATCTGGGATGTTTATGTACACCCAACAACAAGGATAATTCTTCTTCTTCTTTTACATGTGAACTCCAGATGAAGTTACATATACTAAATAAGTTCAGAAATAATATGAGATTGTCCATTTTCTGCACTATGTACATTATCTGGATTGAAGTTTAAAATAATTATACGAAAGAGGAGTAAAAGGCACGAAAAGGAAGAGGAGAATTTACAGTACATCTATGTGTGAATATAATTCTCTATGACAGAGACAGTAAAGACTATACTACAGGATTCTTAAATCATATAAATATGCCTGTGTCCTATGTACACGCACATACAAGTGGCACTAAACAGATACAATAGTCTTAAAAAGAAAAAAATCATAAGCATATAAGTTTTCAAATAAATTTGATGTGAGACCAGTATAAAAATGAGATGAGTAGGAATAAAGTTGAATGGGCTTGAGAAAAAAATTGTGTAAGTATGAAAATTTCCACTAATAAAGTGAGAAAAATATTTCACCCTACATAAACCAAAATTACCATCATCAGGAACACAAATGACAGAAGAGGGTATGATTATTATAAGCTATGTTGGGAGCATAAATACTTTTAAACACTGTTGATAGACCACAAGAGTGCAACCATGCTTGAAAGTAGTCCTTTGATTGTCAGAGCTTTAAACTAAAATACCATGAGGTCATCAATGTCATCACCCTTGGACAAATACACAAAGGACTTTCTATTCCTCAGTATCAATATTTGTATATCGTGCTTATTTTTCACTCTGTTCACACTAGTGAGGAAATAGGATATATCAAGATGTCCATCACCCGACTAACACAAAATAAAATGTGATACAAGGACATAATATGAAATTACTAAACACAATGAAATTTTAAGCTGTGAAATTTACAGGTAACTGGGAGGAACTTTAAAAAACTATCGTGAATGAGGTTTCCCTGGTAAAGAACAATAAAGGGAAACATTTTTCCTCTCTCATGGTTATTTAGGTTTATACAGTATCTGTGTTCAAATTAGAGTAAATGTGGAGAAAGTTTACTACAAACGGCATAACTGAAGAGGATACATTAATGAAGGCAGAACTAATATGCATAAAATTAATCGGGAGTGGACTGATGGAAGATACAATCAGGAAAAAATGTAGTAAAAGAAGGCGAGTGACACAAAGTGCCCCCAAGAGGGTTGGGACCCTTGTTCTTCACAATCAGGCCCAAGGGCTCCAGGCCTTCTCCTCGCACCTCTCACTCTCGCACCTCCAGGGCAAGCATGTGAGTAGCACTGCCATGAACTCCCAGTCAGGGATAGACACTTGCCTAGGCTCAGCAGCCCTAAATAGGGTCCACTGAGCCTCCCAGGGGAGTGGAGGAGCCAGCTAGCTCTTCTGAGGAAGGAACCCCCTTCCTTCGGGTTGCCACAGCCACCATCACCTCACTGCCCCAGCTGGTGCAGGAGAGGAAGAGAGGTTGCAGGGCTAAGAAGCCACCCCCAACCCCCGCACTGCAGCACAGTCACACTCAGGCTGCCCTAGTCCCCCATAATGGAAAGGAACTTTTCTTAAAAAGAAATGAGGAAGAGAATACCTGATGATCATACTGTATCTGATCTTTTTACTGTCAGCCTAACAAAAAGCAAGGGCTAGACAAGCTTCCTGAAACAGTCAGCTATGCCCTCAGGAACTCCATTCTCCCTTCCCCTACTCCCATCTTACTTGCTTACTGAATCCTCTGGGTCATATCTGGTAGCCCTGGAACACCTCCATTCTACCTCCACCCTGATACTTACTTTCATTTGACCTGCTTTTCCTGAACCATTCAAACCTTCAGATCCTGGACCACACAGCCCTGCTTATTTAGAACCATCTTGTCCAAGGACATCCATCAGATTGTTCCCACATCAAGACCATTGAGAATCCTCCAACCTATTAATACCTACTACAACAGAAACATGCAGGGACCAAAGACATCCAGATCTCTTGGGCCCTCAAAATGACACAATCAACAAAATACTGGTCTATATGACACTTTCAGAGAAAAGCTACCATACTACAGGAATCCCTGGATATACTAATAAAACCAAATACAAAAAATATGACCAAATCCAATCTTATAAAGATAGTAGAAGGAGTTATACAGGAAATTAATAAATTGCTTGAAGAAATAAAGGAAAATACAATCAAAGAAGTAGAGATCTTTAAAGAGGAAACAAATATACCCCTTAAAGCTGTATAGGTGAATACAGCTGAATAGGTGAAGGAAATAAATAAAATTGTGTAAGGCCTGGAAATGGACATAGAAGCAATAAAGAAAACATAAATTGAGGAAATCCTGAAGATAGAAAATGTAGGAAAGACAATGGAAACAACAGATGTAAGCATCACTAACAGAATATAGTATATGGAAGAGAATCTCAGATATGAAAGATAAAATGATGGTATAAAAGATCCCTCCGTGAACTGTGAAATGACCTAACCTAAGAATAACAAGAATAATAGAAGGTGAAGATTCTAAGTTCCCAGGTCCAGAAAATATTTTCAACAAAATTATAGAAGAAAACTTTTACAGCCTTCAGAAAAAGATGCCTATAAACATACAAGAAAAATATAGAACATCAACTAGACTGCATGAGAAAAGAAAATCAACATGCCATATAATAATAAAAAGGCAAAATCTACAGAAGAAAAAAAACTAATATTAAAAGTGCAAAGGGAAAAGGACACGTGTCATATAAAGGCACACCAATCCAAATCATGCACAAATTCTCATCAGGTTGTCTGAAAGCCGTAAAAGCATGCAAAGATTTTTTTTTCAAAACCTCTAAAACCCACAAATGCCAACATAGACTGCTATAACCAGTAAAACTATCACCATACATGGAAAAATCAACAAATTTTGTGAAAATCCAAATTGAAACAATATCTGTCCACAAATCCAGCCCTATGGAAAATAAAAGAAGGAAAACAACCAAAGGAGAAAAACTACATCCAAAAGAAAAGGGGGGGGATTAATTCCATACCAGCAAAAAACAAATGAACCAAAATTCTCATACATACAAATACTAAAACCACCACCAACAAAATTACAGGAATTAACAATCACTGATCATTAATATCTCTCAACATCAATGCACTCAGTTCTTCAATAAAGTACACAGTCAGACAGAATGGATGTGAAACCAGGATACATCAAGAAATGTACCTCAGCAACAAAGAAAGACATTACTTTAGAGTAAAGGGCTGGAAAAATTTTTGCCAAGTGAACAGACCCAGGAATCAAGCTGGAGTATCCATGTTAATACTCATAAAATAGACGTTGAGCCAAATTAATCAAAAGAGATAGGGAATGACACTCCATTCTCATCAAAGGAAAAACTACCAAGGTGATATCTCAATTCTGAACATCTATACCCCAAACACAAAGGCACCCACATTTGCAAAAGAAACATTGCTAAACTTAAATTGTACATCAATACTCTCAAGGTAATAATGAAAGACTTCAAAAATCCACTCTCATCATTTGACAGGTCATCCAGACAAAAAGTAAAAGGAACAATAATGAAACTAACAGACATTATGAATCAAATGGAGCTAACAGACATCTATGCAATATTTCAAGAATTCAATGAAAATGAAGGCATAGCATACCCCAAATTTTGAGACACTATGAACGCAGTGATCAGAGGAATGTTCATAGCAATAATTTCCTCCATAAAAAAATTTGAAAAGTCTTATAGATGAAATTAAAAGTATATCTGAAAACTCTAGAAAAAAATGAAGCAAGCACAAGACTGGAGTAGAAGACAGGGAATAATCAAAACCAGGGTTGAAATTAATCAATCAGAAACGAGGAGATCAATACAAAGAATACACAAAACCAAGAGATGGTTCTTTGATAAAATCAACAAGATATTCAATTCCTTATCAAAACTAACCAAATATCAGAGAGTCAGCACCCAAATGAACAAAATCAGGAATGCAACGGGAGACAAAACAAAAGGCAGTGTGAAAATTTAAAGAATCATTAAGGTTAACTTCAAAAGCCTGTATTCCAGAAAACTGGAAAATCCTAATGAAATGGATCAATGACTACAATGATACTACTTACCAAAGTTAAATCATGACCAAGTAAATTATTTCAAGAACCCCATATCCCCTGGACAAATAGAAGAGGTATGCCAATGAAAAAAATCTATGGCCAGATGTTTTTTTTTTATTTTTAAAATTAATTAATTAATTAATTAACTTAAAACTCCAAATTTTATTTCCCTCCAGGTCCACCCTCTCACTGTTCCACAACCCATACATCCTCCCTAGCCCCTGTCTCCAAGCCGACGTCCCCACCCACCCTACCTCCCACCCCACCAGACCACTAAACTCCCTGGGCCCAATAGTCTCTTGAGGGTTAAGTGCATTAGTCGCTGCTTCATACTTTGTATTTGATCCTTTGAGTATTTTCTTACACTTTCAGAGAAAGACTGAAGCACCCACACTTTGGTCTTCCTTCTTCTTGAACTTCATGTGGCCTGTGAATTCTATCTTGGTTATTCCAAGCATTTCGGCTAATATCCACTTATTAATGAATGCATACCATGTATGTTCTTTTGTGATTGGTTTACCTCACTCAGGATGATATTTTCTAGTTCTATCCAATTGCCTAAGAATTTCATTAATTCATTGTTTTTAATAGCTGAGAAGTACTCCATTGTGTAAATGTACCACATTTTCAATATGCTTTCCTCTGTTGAAAGACATCTGGTTTCTTTCCAGCTTCTAGCTATTATAAATGGGACTGCTATAAACATAGTGTCCTTGTTTTATGTTGGAGAATCATTTGGGTACATGCCCAGGTGTGGTATGTCTGGGTCCTCATGTAATGCTATGTCCAATTTTCTGAGGAACCACCAGACTGATTTCCAGAATGCTTGTGCCAGCTTGTAATCCCACCAAGAATGGGATCCCCCCACCACTTTCTCCACATCCTCATGAGCATCTGCTGTCACCTGAGTTTTTAATCTTAGCCATTCTGACTGGTGTGAGGCTTATTCTAAGGGTTGTTTTGATTTGCATTTCCCTGATGACTAAAGATGTATGAATTGATTTTATACCAAGCCACTTTGCTGGTCTCTTCTTAATCACAACTAATTTCTCAGATTCAGCTGACCAGTAATGCATATCCCAGAAAGGTAAAGCTTTCCCTTTATGATTTCTCAGTCTTGGGGATCACAGTTGATTCTTCATCCACAGATAACTAGAATGACAGAACCTTAAATCAAAATAACAAATGGCCCTACAAAGCTTTTAAGTTTCCCTCTGAAACTTTAGAAGGCAGGCATCCATACTTTGCACTATTCTCAACAAGTTTAACCTTTAAACTCACAGGCACCCCACTACTGTGCTCTCATTACTCAATTATTTTCTAGCCCCAAATTCCAAAATCACTACACAATCCTACCTAAAACAGTATCTTCTGTCAAAGCAATACCTCCAAATCCAGGTACCAGTTTGTTTTAATTATGGTTTCTCCTGCTGCAATAAATCACTAAAACCAAAGCAATCAAGTTTCAGAGAATGGGTGTATTTAATTTACAACTCCATATTGCTGCTTAGCATCTTAGGAAGTGAGGATGAAGAATTAAAACAACAAAAAGAACAAAAACATTTCCGGGACCTGCAGTCAGGTGCTAATGGTTGCTGCTTGTTGCCTTGTTTCAGCTGACATGCTGAATCAGATTTCTTATAGTACAAGAGCAGCAGCCCAGGAATAGAATTACCCACAATGGGCTTGACTGTATTCAATGTATTGCTAACTGTGAAAATTATTTTTAGACTTATCTCTGGGAGTCATGTTCTCAAATGAGGTTTCTTCTTCTTTGATAATTCTAGTTTTTATGTAAAGTAGCATAGGTGATCACTGGCAAACACAAGTTTATTATTTGAAGTTTAGTTGCCAAATTAGCTTCCAGACAAGACATTACAAATCACACGTCAGGTTTTGTCTTTTCTATATAAATGGATGTGGCCAATGTAGGTTATACAATGGCTAGAAATGGGTTAAGAAGTACAATAAGATCAAAGAAGCTTATGCTGTTAAGTGTGATACCTCATATAATAACAAAAAGTGTCACTGTGATATTTATATAAGGTATTATTTGATTCAGCCTCTCCAGGGAAAAGCCAAGTCAAGGATAAAGTGTATATTTGGCCTCATGATGGTATTAGCTTTACAGGAAGGTACAGATCCGGGCAGCAATTTTATGGAATTCTAGGAAGCATGCATATAGACAAGTGCTTTGGAGAGTAGTTAGCAATACAAGTAAGAATAAGACCAGTGGTTATTAATGAACTAAGTGGCAGCCATAGGATAGTTATAGTTGTTCTTCTTTTGGTGTCTTATGAATATTCTAGGTATGTAGATGACAGATTCTTAGGCTCAAGGCATATTTGGTATAAAATATTTTTCCTTTTAATTGTGGAATTCTCAACATTTCTCATTCTGTAACACTTTAAAAAATCCTCATGTTATGGTGATGTATATACTTAATTTATTGTTTCTAATTTATTACTATAATTTTGCCATTGTTATGAATATATATGTATACATATACATAACATATATATACATATATATATATGCATTATGTTTCATATGTGATGTCTAAATGATTTCAACCCACGTAAACCACATATTGAGATTTGCTGCTTTGCCAGGTACAGGGTTGCTTTAAACTTTGACTTGTTGATCTGATGTGTCAATATATTCTCAGTCTTTGTTTTTCTCCATCTTCTCATGTACTCATAGTCTCTCAAACTATTTTGACATGGCTATTTATACAACTCTCTCATCTTCAGAAAAAGGTATTTATTAAACTGTGATATTAATGTGCATAGCATGTATAATTATCATCTTTGCTTTACATCTGCACTCACTATGAAATTAAGCATTCATAATAAGTTCAGGAACAACATAAGGTTTTCTGCTTTCTTGACTATTCTTCATTAAAAGAATTGAAGCTTGGAACATTTAAGTAAAAATGGAGTAAAAGGAGTACAAAGAAAAAGAAGAATATAAAGGATGCTTATTTGGTGATATGATTCTCTCGGTAGGAAATCATAAGCACTATACTATTAGATTTTAAGATCAGATAAGTATTTCTGTGTCCTATGTCCATGTACATACAAGTTCTTTAACTGAATTCATCAGTTTTAAAAAGGAAACAGAGTAAGCACATACATTTGCAAGGGAAAGTAGTGAGGAAATGGGATAGCAATAAAAGAAGGAGGAATAGAGAAAAAATAATTTATGCAGATTCAAAAATTTAAACCAAGAGTGAAAATAATTAATCCTATACTTGCCAAAATTACCATCACCAGTAACATAAATTTCCTAAAAGGCTATCAAGGATCTTATATGCTGGAAGTAGAATTTTTTTAATTAACTATTTTATTTATTTATATTACAGCAGGTGCCTTCTTCTTGCCCCCCCCTCACCACAGTTAGTCATCTAATTTACTGTTCAGTTAAATTCAAGAGGGTATTCCCGTTTCCCCTTCACTTGCCTCCAAGTGGAGGCTCCACCACCACCTCCCCAGTTATCCTCCTTCCCTGGAGCCTCAACTTTTTTTTTTTTGAGGTTTAGGCACATCTTCTCCCATTGATGCCAGACCAGACAGTCCTATGCTATATATGTGCCAGGAGCCTCCAACCAGCCAATGTATGCTACCTGATTGATGGCTCCATCTCTGAGATCTCCTGGTGGTTCAATTTTGTTGAGACTGATGGTGTTCCTATATGGTTGCCTTTCCCTTTAGCTCCTTCAATCCTTCCCCTAATTCATCATAAGGGTTCCCGACTTCAGGCCAATGGTTGGGTGTAAGTATCTGTGTCTGCCTTAGTCAGCTTCTTGTATGGTCTCTCATATAACAGCAATGCTAGGCTCCTGTCTGTAACCACATCATAGCATCAGTAATAGTGTCAGTCCTTGTTGTCCCCCACCTCCATGAGATGGATCCTATGTTCAGCCAGTCACTAAACAGCCTTTCTTTCCGTCTCTACTCCATTTTTGTCCCTGCTGTTCTTGTAGACATGAACAAGTCTAAGTTAGAAATTTGGGGTCTCTGTTTATCTAATGGAGGTGAAGTCTTCACGTTCTCTCATCTTACTGTTAGAAAATACGGCTAAGGTCACCTCCATTTAGTCCTGGGAGTCTCTCACATCCTAGGTTTCTGAAACTTTCTAGATAGTCTGCCCCTGCCTTCCACTCCAAGAAACTGCACATTTTCATTCATTCTCCTAATCCTCTGGGTTTTTCTCCTGTTTCCCCTCCCATACCTGATCCAATTCTCTTTTTCCCCTCTCCATCGCCTTCCCTACCCAAGTTTCTCCTGGCCGCTCTGCCTCCTGTTTCTTTTTATTTCTCTTTCCAAATGGGACTGAAGCTTCCTAACTTCGGCTTCCTGGTTCTTAAACTTCTTATGGTTCTTGAGTTGTATCCTGGTTGTTCTATACTCTCTGGTTAATATCTACATATCAGTGAGTAACATACCATGCACATCCTTTTGGATCTGAGATATCTAAATTATAGTTCCATCTCTTTGCCTGCAAAATTCATGATGTTCTATACAGGCAAACATGGCAAATTAAGAAATATTTTTTCTAATGTTGAAAATGTAACACATAATACACATATCAGAGTAGACTGAGAGTATATGAGTACATGAAAGTATTGAGAAAAACCAAGACTGAGAACTCATTAACATACCAAATAAGATGAAGGAAATGTTTAATATATATCCTGCACTACACAAAATAGCAGACCTCAACCTGTGGGCTGTGACACTTTACACTTGTCTTGAAAATATCACCCATATATATTATATGGGCAAATATATATATGTTAATTCTTAACTTGATAAAATTAGAGTTTTGAAGAAGCAACAAAAATTTTAAAATGGGGGTTTCCATAATGGGAGTGTTTGTATTAAAAGTTTGCATCATCAGGAGTTTTGACAACCACTCCCTTACAGTGAAGAATATTTTACAGTATACAGGCCTTGGGTCCACCAGTCTGTCATCTAAATACTTAGAATATTTATTAGCAGCCCAAGAAGCAAAGAATTAAATCTATACTGTGGTTTCCAGATTGTTTGCTAATACACACAAGTCTTAGTGCTTGATTAGATAGCTAGTTTTTCTACCAAGCAGTTATTTTTAGGTGTGCTTCACACACCTTACTATGGTTGCAAGCTTTGGTGTCTTTCTCTGGAGCTTATGCAATCCTGATACAAGATATATACTTTGCACTTTTGACTGAGCTCCTCAGTGGTAAGCTGAATCCAAGAACTAATCTAAATATTACAGTGACACTCTTTGTCACTGAGGTGAAAGCTTATAAGAACTCTTTCTGATTTATTCCATTTTGTTTATATAGGCATTTTTTATCATGACAGTAAGCTGTCAATTATGAATTTTCTGTATCAAGTATGAAAATTGTTTAATAATGTTAAGAGTAAATCATTCTTTCATTCAACAAATATTTTTAGGTATAGAAAAAATAGGGTTGAGGCAAGCCAAATTGTACTTAATCGTTACAAATCAATACATAAAGAACAACTACAAAAACACAAAACCCATAAATCCATTTCCTCACATATGCAAGACTAAAATAAAGGCAAGGAAACATTTCAGCAAATATGAAAGATTAGATAAAATCCAAAAATATTTACTAATGCAGGTCTAATGGACACAAGAAATATCTGTGACCTAAACTGCTAGACACAGAGAGTACAAATGGCTCATGTCTGTTCATTCTTTCCATTTCACTTCCTAAACGACCAAAGAGAAAGTATCCAAGAGCAAAGGGAAACGGGATTATTGACTCAAGAGACACAATCTGGTAAATTAATCAGGGCTCCTACCCATTATCACTCCTTAAACATTCTAATGATCAAGAATTAGAACCCAAGAAAAACTCTTCAATTAAATCACTCTGATAGGAAGAACAGCCAATTAAACACAACCACATCTGGCCTCAAACTTCTAAAGTCCCGCCTCTATCCAAAGAAAAGAAGAGACTAAGAAAACTACAGAAGCACAGGAGACAGCAACAGGAGCTGACTGAACTCAAAGCCTATAAAACAAGCAATTAGAGCTAAGACTGTGGACTGTGAATGTGAGTTCTGAGGTAAGATGACATATTTACAATGCTAAGATTAATGTGTCTAGTGATACATCTGAGCATCTGTTGTTGAAACATATGGAGAAGTTGTAGGCATGTTTCCCAAAATTGAAAAATTAATCAGGTCAAGAGGTAACTAATATAAAGCTACACACTCTAATGATGGCTGGAAAACTCAATATAAAGCATTTCTTTATGTACTGACAGTAGATAATAAGGCCATATTTTGCCTTAAGTGATATAAGGAACAATAGCCTTACTTGGAACTCACTACTCACTGATCCGCCAAATAGAATATTTACATAACTCTGTAAGGTACAGGCAATGAGTGTGTGATGATCTAGCTTAATCCAGAATGTTTCTGGATTCTTTGTAGTTATTTGTGTCTAAGTAAGAGCAAGATAAAATATTACTAATATCTATGAAGAGGTTTTAGACTTAAATATTATTGATATATGCCAATGAAGAAACAGGCAATGGTTTGAAAAAGAGCATTATAGAGAATATGGAAAGATTTGAAGAAAGTGGTAAATGGTATTTAAAAGACATAAAACATACTTGATGTTTCCTGATAACCACTCTGTACTGTCTTTCAGCCAGATAACAATTTAAAGCACATTACATACTTTAACAAAAAAGAAATTGCAGGTACAAAATGTATACATAGTATACTAAAAAAGATATAAACCCTTTAATTTGCAAGATATGCTATTTACATGAGTTCCAAAAGGAAGGCTAATTCATCTCACACTAAGTGTAGGATTTGGCAACTCCTGTGAGTGGACCCTGTGTGTAATGAGTAGAGTGCTTAAATTTTACTAAAAATATGAAACAGCTATCTCTCTCACCATAAACTGAGTGTGCTTATTGAAATACATATCCAATTCAGTAGTTTGGTATTTATATTTTCCTACTGAAGGAAAAAAGTAAAATTCGGTTTTAGTAGAAGAAGAGAATTGCATAACTTTCACTTGTTCTTTACAAAATACATTTGAAAATGATCATATATTCCTTTCTGCATAACCACAATCTTAGCACCTTGACTCATGTCCAATATAGGTAAAAGATATACACACAGAATAGCATAATAAAAGATTGTACAAAGTGAAAAGCAATTTTTAAAAATTTGTAATGATTTTTTTTCGAAATTTTCTTTTGAAGCCAAATACATATGTAAAGAAAGAAGCTAAGAATTATTTTCCATTTAAAAATACACAACTGAGACAATGGTAAAGTACTTTAGCTTATTTGTCAACTCCATTAGTAGATAGATTAGCCTAGTGAGACTTACATGATCCTACATGATATCTCTTCCCTTGCTATACTGTTTATGAATTTGTTGCATACTCTTGTGGATAGCTTCTATTAAAATGTTGATTATTCTCTCTGCCCCATGCAGTCCCTGGATCAACTAATATATCTTTCATTAGTTTCAGCCAAGCCTTCTTTACAAGTCATGTTTCTCATAATTCTGCTGCTACCATCCACATTCACTGAAGACTGGGTAAGTTTAAAATTGTTATTCATTTCAGATATGCCTAACAAATTTATGAAATTACATATGACTTGACAGTGGAGAAATCCAAGTTGTCTGATAGGTGATAGCATTATCATGGAATCTTGGAGCACTTAACATGTCTATAGTGATAAGAGAGAAAGTTTTCATCCTACACCACTGCCAGATATAATTGCCACCAGAAACATGTGGCAATATAACTCATTTGAAAATAGAGATGCATTATAAATACAAGGTACTTTCCAGATCTCAAATTGGATTGGAAACAGATAGGGACACATGTCAGTTACAAAGACTGACAGTGTCAAAGTTACAAAGTACAGTTACAAAGTATGGAGAGAAGAGTTTAGATATCAAGCATGACCTTCATTAGAATGCACCCATTGTAAAAGATGAGACAGGAGCAGAAATATATCACAATTGACAAACAGTTTTGTTTTAAATAAAGTTGATTGTAAGGACCAACAGGCAAAATTATCCTTTAATCTCTATATCATATGAAAAGTGCCATCACCTCAAAAGATATATAACCTCTACCCCAGACAGTAGCCTACCAATGATTTTAATATAATTACTGACATAATATTCATTCAGTATGAACTTTGTTAAGATATTATATTTTATCTATTATTCTCAATAGTTTTAAAAATATCTGCTTCCTATTAAATGTTCTACCAAGCATAAATTTAAAAATAATTACTTATTTGAGAGAACTTTTACCTGCTAAAAAGACAGTGGATGAAGAACATTAATTAATATTACTTTTTCCCTAAAATAAACTCATCTTTGATTTTTGAAATGAATTTGGGTTATATTTGGATTTTAGTAATGAAAAGAGTGGGATGACGGTATTTGCTTAGATAAGATTCTCTCTATTACAGATGACTAAATGTGCATTCTTTCTCTAAGAAATTGTTAATTGTTTTGGATCAAATTTTTAGGCACTCACTAGTCCTCCCTGTTCTTGGGAATATAAATTGGAAAGAATTATTGACAGAAAGTACATAATTGTCTATACCATATAGTGAGATCTATTAGGAGAAGACTCTGAAATTCTTAAGAAGTCAGTATTTGTTAATAGTCAAGTGACTAACTCAGCCAAAAATTTCAGAGAAAATATAAAATGATACTGTGTTTATTACACGTGCTTAATATATTCCTCTTACTCATAAGCCACCATATTGTTGTAAAAATTCAAATTCAGATCATTGTCTGACAATTCCAAAGCTTTATTCTACCCACCTGCTCCATTCTACACGTACATTTATACAAAATTGTGTGTAACTTTGAACTAGTACTATTAGATTATCAGTTACATTGTTATCAACCTGAATAAACTGAGAAACAATCACTTTATTAGATCAAGTTACTCTTCCCAAAGAGACTGAGAAAATGTTAATGCATGAAAGCCTGGAGATGAGAAGACCTGGTAAATTTGCTCCAAATATTTAAACTTGTCATATTATTTTTACTGAGTAAGAAGCCTTTCTTGAACTGAACTAAATCTTCTCTTTGTGTGACAGGAGGCTAGTAGAACTCATAGTCTCTTCTCATCTTGTTGTAACTTGTGTATAGTTTTTGCAAGTCTTAAATAAATACTTGCTATGAAAATAATCTTTACTTCAGGTTCTGACACAGACCCAGAAAGAAGTCATCAAATGTGCTGAAAACAAGAATATCTTCGACTTGATCGACTGCCAAATAGACCAAATAATATTGAGGGTGTTAATCAGATCTGACCAGGCTCATACCAAATATTTGAAGGCCTACTGTATGATAATCAATACTGTTGGACAAGAATGTTTTCTTGTATGCACTGAGAATATATTGTTTCTAAAACTAATGGATTCAGTAAGGTCATTGGCATGACTCAGTCAAGGAAATATTGTTAGGCAGCGAATACAAAGTTTTACTCTCTTATTCAACAACACTTTTGACAAATACATGAGCTTAGTGAGTACTGAATTGTTTCCCAACAATGGTCACCATGATCCTCTCATTATTCTAAATACTGTTTCCTGTAAGATGTTCTCCTTTTTGTCATATATACTATTTAGTTATCTACATGAATGCAAGATCAAGAGAAAGAATAAATTCAATAAAGTAAGAAAATTAGTTTCTTTACCTACAGGCAGAAAAGGTGTTCTGAACAAGCAGTTCATAGTGCAGGTAGGTATGAGCTACGATCAATTCAAACTTTATAGTGTAATGCTTTTCCCTTAAATTAGTGAGTCTCAATCTTTCTATTGCTGAGATACTTAAATATAGCTCGTCATGTTTTGGTGATCCCCAAAAGTAAAATTATTTTTATTGCTAATTCATAATTGTAATTCTGGTACTTTTATGAACTGTAATGTAATTATCTGATATGCAACTCCTGTGAAATGGTCATTCAACTTTCCAAAGGTATCACACAACAAACAATTTGACAACCTATGCTTTAAATTCAATATAATTTCATGTCAAGATTCACAGTTAAATCATCATGGACCACTCTATCTTCCTTACTGTATTCTGATCAAATTGAATGAAAACATGCTATGGTTCAGTCTATAACTTCTGTGGTTATACTATACTAATCATCATAGGTTTCATCTTTTTTTTTCATGTTTTTTTTTCATGATTTCGTATAAGTATCTCAAAGGCCTGATCACAGTTCAGACTTTATTTCCATCTATCTCTCATGAAATGTAAACTTTTTTCCCAATAAATACTTTCCTAGTTCTTGCCTTTGTAGTTGTTATTTGTGACACACTTGGCTTAACCAGGGCTACACATAGGCTCTGGAACAAAGGCACATCACCAGTGCCTATGCTACTAAAGATAATGACTCCTCCTGCTCCAACGCTGCCTGATATGAATACCTTCCTAGAGACCAACTATCTATAATTGAATATTGACAAGCCAAGTCTTCTCCAAGTCCTGTCCTGGCAAATATTTGTCCATCTGTTCAAGCAGAAAAGAAGAGTTTGAGCTCAAAGTTCATATTCATTCAAATCACTTAAGATCTCTTAAGAACCTGAATAAAGAGCTGGCAAAGCATGTTTTCTTCTGATGTACATTTGTTTTTGTTTTCTGTTAGGTTTTGTTGTTGATATTTTTGTTGTTGTTGTTTTAATTTCATTATTTTCAAATCTTGGTTTACAGTCCAGTCGTTATCCTTCTACTGGTCTGCCCTCTGGCTGTTCCTCACCTCATACCTCCTCCCTTGTCTCCAAGAAGATTTCCATATCCCTCCACCTCCAACCCACCAGACCTCCCCACTCATTGGAGCCTCAAGTCTCTCTAGGATTAGATGTGTCTTCTCTCACTGAGGCCACAACAGGCAGTCCTTTAATGTATATGTGTTGGGGGCTTCATGAGAGCTGGTCTAAGCTGCCTGGTTGATGGCTCAGTGTATGAGGGATCTTGGGGATCCAGGTTAGTTGAGACTGCTGGTCTTCCTATGAATTCACCCTCCTCCTCATCTTCTAGCTTTTCCATAATTCAAGCCTGGCTTCTGTCCATTGCTTGGGTGTAAGTACCTGCATCTGACTCTTTAAGCTGTTTGTTGGGCCTTTGGTGGGCAGATGTGCTAGGCTCCTGTCTGTAAGTACACCATAACATCAATAATAGTGTCAGGTCTTGGAGCCTCCCCTTGAGCTTGATCGGAATTTGTGCCTGTCAGTGGACCTTCTTTCCCTTAGTCTTTTCTACGTTTTTGTCCCTGCAGTTCTTTTAGACAGGAACAATTCTGAGTCATATTTTATGACACTGGGGTGGCAACCCTAAACCCTCTACTTGATGCCTGGTCTTTCTAGTGGAGGTGGACTCTGAAAGCTCCCTCTAACCACTGCAGGGAATTTCATCTAAGATCCCTCCCTTTGAATCCTGAGAGTCTCTCACCTCCCAGGTCTCTAATACATTCTAGAAATTCCCCATTTCCCAACTCTTTCCTCCTGAGGTTGCCTGTTTCCATTATTTTTGAAGGCCCTCAGGGCTTCAGTCCTATTCCCCACAAATCCTGATGATGTTCACCCTTTCCTCTCCAGTCCATTCTCCCATATATGTCCCTCCCTCCCTCTGCCCCCAATGATAGCTTTCTTCTCCCTCCAAAGTGGGACTAAGGCATCCTCACTTGGGCCCTTCTGTTTGTTAACCTCCTGATTTCTGTGGATTGAATCCTGGGTATTTTGTAAATTTTGGGCTAATATCCACTTATTAGTGTACACATCATGTCCTTTTAGGTCTGCATTCACTGTAACATTTTAGGTGTTGGATTTGTAATCTGTTATTTATTCCCATAGTGCTTTTGATTGTAGACCCTTTCTTTCTGAATTTTTAATTGTCTATATCTTGTGCCCAATTTGAGAAAATGATTTGCCATGATAAAATTATATTTTAATTTGCTTTAGCCTTTTCAACTTGTCAGGATAGAGTTTTATCTACTAAACCTTCTGATACAATAGAAAACCCTGACAATTGCTTTTTATTTTATAATTTAATTTGAAGGTAGACACAATTTTAAATTCTTAAGACACACATTCATAGATTATTTTATGACAAGAAAAAAATGGAAATTTAAAATCAAAGACTATCAATCTTCTAATAGCAGCTTTTCTACAAATAAATACGGATCAGAACAAATTTTATCAGAATGACGAAATTACAGAGGTACATTCTACAGTGTAATTCACATTATGTAGGTTACACAAATATTTATCCTTTTACCTAAGTACAACTGTGGCTGACAACCTACTTTTTTTTGCCAACAGCAGGCTAATCTGTAGGAACTCATTTTTGCTGAAAACTCGTGATATTATTGACTTTTCTAAGGGCATGGGCTCCTCTCTTTCTTGATGGTTGAGATAGTGTCTCTTGTTAAAACTAGACCTTACTTAACAGTATAGCAAAACTGAACAGTGAACAAGTTATTAGATTATCCTTTCTCACTCTTCCAATGCTGAAATAAAAAGCATGGCAATAAGTTTTACTTTTTATATGATTTCTAGCTATCTACACGTAGACCCATGCTTTCATTATAGTCATTTTACCAATGAACCATCTTTGGAAAATCAATGATTTTTTTTATTATTAAAACATGAACTTTTTATTACCTGAGAAATGATGAACTAATATGGGTAGTTAGAATGAATTAGGTACTAATGTTAGAAGTAATAATATTGGCATTCATACTTAGGAATGAATAGTGTATCATACCTTTTAATTTTGCATTGTGGCTTGTCATGATCTGTAACTTACAGATTCAGTTACTTGCTAGTCTGGAATCAGTACTTGAGGAAGAGCTTAAATTTAGTGATTTTCCTCTTACTTTTCCTTGTTTGTTTATTTTTTAGATTATAATTTAATCATACTTCCTTTTTTACGTTCCTCCTTATAATCCTCCCATACACTGTTGCCTAAAAGTCAAGTTCTCATTTTTCAGCAGTTGCTAACTTCATGCATACCCATATTTGACTATCACATATATTCACATTTATAACCCATTGTGTTCAAATAATATTACTTATTATGCATGTATTCAGCACCAACCATTTGTCACTGGACAGGCAGTTGGTATCCATAATTAATTAGTTTTTAAATTAAAACCATTAGCACAGTGTACTTGCTTAATTTTCTCCCCTCTCTCCAACACAACTCCTTATCTATTCATAATATAGCTTCTTGCTTTTCAATTAGCTATGATAATCAGCAAAGTTTGCCCACCCAATATTTCTTTTTCTTTCTTTTTTTAAATTTTTTCTCAAATTGTAATTCATTCACACAGAGGTTTTAAACACAGAAAGGCAAGATGTGGGGAAGGGAATGACACTGGAGTGTGGATGTTCAGGAGGAATACAGATATCTTTAGAAACTGGTATCGGCTGGGTGAAGGTTCAGGGGACAAGTCATTATGACTCTGCCTATGACTCGCTTGTCCTTATCTAAGTTGGTATTGTCTGCTAAGGCTACCCATTTACAAGGTCTATCACTACTCAGGCTTGTACATTTCCACAAAAGCTGCCTTTTTACATTAGCTTATAGCCATCTGTTTCAATGTTTTTCCACTAAGACCCAAGACTTGGTGTTAGTATACATGTATGACAGGCCTATTGCTGATTTTAGGCCTATGGCTGATTTTAGGCCTTCAGTGTGTAATCAGGGCTGCCCCTGACATCTCCTCCCTTCTCTAAGTATAGAAGGGCTGTGGCAATTCTAAACTTGCGAAGGCGGGGATAGAGGCCTGACCTCCAGTACTTGAAGGGGACCTTGTAATGGCTCCAGTTCTCCTGTCATTGTCCAGTGAGGCATGATGGCCATACCCATCCCGATGTCTTTTTCCTGCAGAGGGGATGCTTTTGACATCAACCCCTATACAGTCAGGCTTGTCCCTCAGGGAACCCAGATAGATATTTTTATCTTTTACTCATATTCCCTTGCAGTGCTTAGCCTCACAGCCTAAGCAAGAATTCAGATCACCTGTCAGAGGGGGTTCTGGGTGGCCCCTCTCTGCTTCATCTAGGGGAAGAAGTCTCCCCTTTTAGGTTGGGTGGAGATGGGTTTTGGGAACACACTGTATAAAGTAACAACCTCATCTTGAGTCTTGTGGTGCTCCATAGCTAACTTATGACAATGTATCTGAGTAGGTTTTGCTACCAAATTATTTATCTGTTTTATCACAGAGTTAGTCCACCTATTTGAGGGCCAGGGACCAGCAAAAAAAAAAAGCAAAAATAACCCAAATAATGGTCCCAAGATGGGAGGAAATAGGGTTGACAACCTTGGAGAGCCTGAAAACCAATTCTTGTACCAGCATTCATCTTTCTCTTCCTCTCTCTGATTTTTCTTAGGGCCTTCACTGACCTATTTCATGCTCTCTTTAACCCTCCTAGTCTTGTCTATGTAAAGGCAACCTTCTTCTTTAAGGGTTGTACACAGTCAAGAGCTGTGCACAGCTTTTTTTATTGTAATAAGGTAAATCAAGTCCAATAAGGATCTTTGCGATTTTAGGAGGTCTCTTCAGACAGCGAAAGGAGGGATTTCTTCAGATTAGTGTTGTCAATCTCTAGCTGTTTGATGTTCTTGTCAGTGGCCCTTCAAAAGTCTGAGTAGTATAAGTTCAGAGGCCAGCATCTGGATTAGAACTTCTAACAGCAGACGTCACGGGTGATTCATTTTTACCTGGAAAGGAAAAAGAAGGGGATTCTCAGGGAGATTTCTCTTCCCTGGATGTAAATTGTTATTCATCGTATTTATGGTTGGGCCTGGCTTTGTGGGGGTATCTATTTTTTTCATTAATCTTTTTGGTAGCCGGTTAGCTGTGCCTTCTGTGGTATCAGACAGGCATATCAATCCTCGACCTGATAAGGGAACTGGGTCTGTGCCATTCCCTTTAAGGATAAGAGGGTCCTTCCCCATATCCATGGCAAAGTTTTGTTGGTCTCAGTGGTGTCAGAGGCAGTCAGCAGCAGATTTGCCATGAGCTTTCAGCTTTAGAGAGATAAAAGTGAACAAGGCATGATGGAGAGTATTTCAGGGGGACTCCTTCTGGGGGAACCCCCCTCTTTTGTTTTTAAAGCCAATTTTTCAGAGTTCTTGTAAAATCAGGGCAGAAGCACCAACAGTTGCTCCTTCCACACTCAGAGAGTCATGAAGACCCTATTTAAGGATATATAAATCTATATTAATAATCTTTTGTCAAAGGACTGTTATAACACTGCCAACAACTAATCAGACTATATAATATACCGATTACTAATAGCTTCTTCTACTTTTTGTGAGATTACCTCTCTTTTGCCAATTAATTGTTGAGAAAAATTAGGATTTACATCTCTCTTGAGAATATGGAACAGAGACTTAAATTCTTTTGTGGAGAGCTTAAAATAGGATCTTAGTCAATTAAGAACTCCTAGAAACTTTTGAAAATAATTTAAAATAAGTAAACTCTCTCCCTCTCTTTTTTTTTAGACTCTTTATCTGTGTTTTTTTTTAATTGGATATTATATGTATTTACCTTTCAATGTTATCTCCTCTCCCATTCTCCCCCAAAACCCCTATCCCATACCCCCTCCTAATTTTTGTGAGGGTATGCTTGAAACATCCTCCTAGTCCCATCTCCCTGCTCTTGAATTCCCACACAGTAGGGAATCCAAACTTTTAGGGACCATATCCTTTCACTTTCACTGAAGTCTAACAAGGTCACCTTCAATTCCCTATACAGGTGCATGAATCCCTCCCTTTGTGCTCTCTGGCTGGCAGTTTAGACTTTGGGAGCTCTGGTTGAAACTTTTGATACTCCTTCTAGAAAGGACCAAAGCATCCACACTTTGGTCTTCCTTCTTCTATGTAAGTTTTATGTGGTCTATACATTGTTTCTTAGAAATAAAATCAATGATTTTTTATGAATTTATTCATTCACTTTATATTCTCATCACAGAAATTGTTCTTTCTGCTTCTCCAACTCCAACCCTCATATCATCTCCAGACATCCCAGCTTCCCTTTCTTAGAGTACAGAACACCCCAAATGGGTAATAGCATGCTCTGACAAATCAAATCCTACAGATCTAGGAGAGTCCTCTCCTACTGTAGCCAGACAAGGCAGATCAATTTGAGAAAGCAGTCAAAAGCCAGGGGACATTGTCAGAGATAGCCCATATTTTAATAGTTAGGTTACCCATGTGAGGACTAATGTATACACCTGCTATATATGTGTAGAGGGCCTATGTCCATCTCATTCATGCTCTTTGGTTAGTGATTCAGTCTCTTTGAGCTCATTTGGGTCCAGGTTAGTTGAATATTTATGTCAGAAGTGGTATAGCTGTGCCTTAAGGTAGAACTACTTCCACTTTTATTAGAAACAACCAAATTGATTTGCAAAGTGGTTTTACAGGTGTGTACTCACACCAGCAATGGGAAATGTTCTCCTTGTTCCACATTATCACCAGAATATACTGTCACTTAATTTTTTGTTCTTAGCTATCCTGATAGGTGTAAGATGAAATTTCAGAGTTATTTTGTCTTCCCTAATGACTAAGGACGTTGGACATTTCTTTAAGTGCTTCCTGACCATTTGAGATCCCTCTGTTTGTAATTCAATGTTTAACTCTGTAACTCATGTTTTGATCGGGTTGTTTGGTTTTGAGATATCTAATATCTTAAATTCTTTATACTATTTATGTCTTCTTGTGATGTCATTGACACCTTTAGCTCCTTTAATCTTTCCTCTAAGTCTTCCACAAGACTCCCAGAGCTCCACCTATTTTTTGGCTGTGAGTCTGTGCATCTGTTTCTATCAGTTGCTGAATGAAGCCACTCAGAAGAATGTGTCTCTCTTTCCTGTTTTGTTCTATTAGTTATCAATCTGTAGGATGCTCTTGGTTGTATTTCCTTTATTGCTCATTTTTTGCATTTCCAGTTTGTGAACAGTTATATTTATTTCAATCACCTAGCTGATTATATTTTCCTTTATTACTTTAATGGGTTTATCAATTTTCTCTTTAAAGATCTCCATCATTTTAATAAAACTGCACTTAAGTTCATCTTCTTGAGCTTCTGTTCTGTTAGACTAAACAGGCATTGCTCTAGGAGGATATTTGTGTTCTAGTGGTTCAGTATTGGCCTGGATCTTGTTGATTGACTTCTTTTACTGCTCTTCTAGCCATCTTGTTATTCCTGGGATTCACTATGTGTTCCTAAAGCAGTCAGGATTCTTGGAGGAGGCTCACAGAGCTGTAGATCTGGTAATGCAGTTCAGAGAACAGCATGTTGCTCACCTTTGCTGGTTGCACCCCAAGTGCACTCAATGTTTAATTTTACATTATTAGTCTTTCTATAATTTTAAATAAACATAAACATAATTTTTATAAACATTTTATAAACATTTTAATAAACATAATGCTATCTACTTTAATTTACTCACTCCTATTTTTTTATTCATTTGTACCATTTGTTAAATTTTTATTAGCCAAATAAACTAAAATTCTAACATATTTTAGTAAGTAAGAAAATTAACTTAATAGTGAGGAGAATGTAACTATAGTTTATTTTTTTAAAAAAAATATGGGTAAGATTTGTGTTGTATAATTAATTATTCATTTCTTTTATTTCTAAGTATTCTTGTTACATTTAGTATAACATAAATTAATCATTTGAGGTATTTATATGTGGTTATTCTGTAGGTTTATTTTTTTTCTAAATTTGGAATATTTTCCCATGAAGCAAGAAAGAAGTTCAAAAGACTCAGGAAGTTGGGGAAACACACAAGTGTTATGGATTCAGAAAGATACTAGTTTCACTTGCTGTAGAAAAGAAGCTTCTTTGTAGGAGCTGTGTGCAACTAGCAGAGAAAGTTACATGGGTCAAAGACCTTCTTGGATGAGGTTTGAGCATTATAAGCCATTAATTTTTACTAAACTTAGATTTGAGTTGTGTAATGGAGTATTTTTTCTTTTTAAAAACATTTAATATATCTTTTAACTATTTTAGTGTTTTTTGTTATTCACTTCATATCCCATTATTTTCCCTTCTCTCCATCAGCTACTCCTAAAACACTTCTCCCATGATCCCCATCCAGTTCTCCTCTAAGTGGATGGGGGCATCACTGAATATCCTTTCACCCTGACACACCAAGTCTCTGTGAGTCTGAGCACTTCCTCTTCCACTGAGGCCAGAAAAGGTAGAACAGCCAAAAGAACATATAACACATACAGATGACAGCTTATGGGATAGCCCCCAGCTTCAGAGGTTCAGAACACACATGAAGACCAAGCTGTATATGCGAAGCATGTACTGGGAGTTTGGGGTATAGTTCCAGTCTGTATTGTTCTTTGGTTGGTGGCTCAGACTCTGAGATCCCCAAGTGTCCAGGTTAGTTGATTTTTTGATCTTCCTTTGAAGTTCCTATCCTCTTAGACACTTAGGTCTTTCCTTCTATTCTTTCATAAGGGTCCCCAAGCTCTATACATTGTTAGGCTGTAAGAATCTGATCAGTCTGAGTCAGCTGCTGGGTGGAGCCTTTCAAAGGACAACAACATACTTCTGTCTGGAATCATAGCAGAGTATCATTAACAGTGGTAGGGATTGGTGCTGGTCTCAAGTTGCGTAGGTTTTTGGTTGGCCATTAACTGAGTATCTGTCCCATCTCCAATCTCTACATTTCTGATAGACAGGATAAGTTTGGGTCAAAAGTTTTGTGGGTGGGATGGTATCTCTGTGCCTCAACTGAGTTTCCTGTCTGACCATAGGAGGCAGGTTCCTTAAGCTCCATATGTGCAATGCTTGGAGTCACAGCTAAGATTACCCACTTTGAATCTTGTTGCCTCCCTATTCCAGGTTTGATTCTTTCTGGAAAATCTTCCTAACTCCTATAAGTTGCAGAATTCCATTCATTCTCTTGGCTTCCACAGTAGGTACCTTCTGACTCTATCTACACCCAAAACCATAACTTCCACCCCATTTCTCAACACTTCTATCCTAACATTCCTCCCTCCATCTTCCTTCCATGACCATTCCATTTCCCCTTCCAAGTGAGGATAAAAAGAACTTGCTCGTGCTCTTCTTCCTATCCAGCCTCCCTGTATGTGTGTGTGTGTGTGTGTGTGTGTGTGTGTGTGTGTGTGTATTGTAGCATGGGCATCCTGTACTTTGTAGGTAATATACACTTATAATTGAATACATATCTTACATGTATTTTTGTGACTGAGTTACCACACTCAAGATAGTATTCTCAAGTTATATCCACTTGCTGCAAAATTCATATTATCTTTGCTTTTCATATATGAATAGTATTCTACTGTGTAGATATATGACATTTTCTTTATGCATGAATCAGTTGAGGAACATCTAGGAATTTTTCAGTTTCTGAATATTAGAAATAATGTTCTATTGACATAGTTGAACAAGTATCTTTGTGATATAGTGGAGCATCTTTTGAATATATCCCCAGGAGGGATATATCTCTCAGTGTCAATAAACTCAATCTCCCAATTAAAAAAATGATGCAGGCTAACAAAATGCATATGAAAACAAGATGCATCATCCTGCTGTATATAAGAAAAATACCCAGCAATGAAGTTAGACATTACCTCAGAGTATAGGGCTGGGGAGAATAGGTACCCAAGAAAATGTAGCCAAGAAGCAAACTGGAATAGGCACTGTAATATCTAATAAACTTTAAACAAAAATTAATGATAAAAGACAAGTAAATGCTTACTTTATATTCATCAAATGAAAAAATCTACCAAGATGATACCTCTGTTCTGAATATCTATGACCCTAATTCAAGGGCACCTATGTTGGTAAAAGAAAATTTGCTAAAGCTAAATAATAAATTGAACCTATATATTAATAGTGGAAGACTTCAACACCTCACTCTCATCTATCAGCAGGCCATCGAAACAAAAACTACACAGAGAATTATTGAAACTAAAAGACATTATGAATAAAATGGACTTAAAAACATCTGTTGAATATTTCCATAGTATGACTTTGGATTCTTTGTCAAAAATCAAGTGTCCATAGGTGTCTGGGCTTATTTCTGGATCTTCAGTTTAATTCTATTGATCAATCTGTCTGAATTAATACAAATACCATGTGTTTATTATTATTATTGCTATGCATTATATCTCAAAATCAAGGATGGTTATATTTCTAGAAGTTTCTTTATAATATAGGGGTATATTAGCAATCCTGATTTTTGTTTGTTTTTCCATATAGTAGTGAGTATGTTTCTTTCAAAGTCTATAAAGAATTGTGTTGTAATATCTATGGATATTGTGTGGAATCTCTAGATTACTTTTGATAGGATATTCATTTTTCCACAATTAATCCTACTAACCCATGAGTATAGATGATCTCCAATTTTCTGATATCATATTCAATTGCATTTTACAAAAAAAAAGTTCTTTTTATAATGATCTTTCATTTGCTTGGTGGGAGTTATACTTAGATAGTTTATATTATTGTGAGAGTGTTTACTTTTTGTCAGTACATTTGTCAATTGTATACAGGAGAGCTACTGATTTATTATTTGGAGTTAATTTTGTATCCAGCCACATTGCTGAATGTGTTTATCAGCTGTAAGACTTCCCTGGTAAAATTTAAGGGTCACTTATGAATATAATTGTTTCATCTTGAAAACAATACTTTGAATTCTTCCTTTCTAATTTGTAGCCCTCTGATTCTAATTAGTTGTTTTATTGCTCTTACTAAAAGTCCAAGTATTATATTGTATTGACAGTGATTTTAGTTGAAATGCTCTAATTTTCTCTCCTTTTAATTTTGTCTATTATCTTTTTGGATATTGCCTTTATTGTGTTTAGAAATATGCCTTATATCCCTGGTCTTTCAAAGAATTTTGTGATGAAAGGGTGTTGGATATTGCCAAATGTTTGTTCCTAATGAAATGTGATGATACTTTCATTTTTTCTTTCAATTTTTTATGTGTTGGATTAATTTGACTGATGTTCATATTTTGAACCACATTTATAAGATGAAGGCTACTTGCCGAGTGGGTAATGGTTTTTATAGCTTCTTGGATTTGGTTTGCTTCTATTTTATTGAGAATTATTACATCAAAATCTGTAAAGAAAATTTGCTTGACATTCTTTCTTGTGTGAGTCTATGTGACTTAGGTACAAGGGTGACTACAGCCTCATAAAATGAATTTGACAGTGTTCCTTCTATTTCTATCTTGTAGAAAAGTTCAAGTAATATTGGTTCAAATAATATTCTTTAGTAGTACAGTAGAATTCTGCACTAAAAGTATCTGTCCCTAGGATGATTCTGCTTGGGAGAATTTTAATGACTGCTTCAACTTCATTATATGTTATAGGTCTATTTAGATTGTTTACTTGAACCTGATTTAACATCAATAAGTTACATTTACCAAGAATATTGTCCACTTCATTTAGATTTTCCAATTTTGTGGTGTATAGGCTTTTTATAATAATTTATTTATTATTTCTCAAATCATCTTTCATTCACACAGGGGTTATAAACACAGAAAGGCAGGGAGTGGGGGAGGGGATGATACTGGAGTGTGGATGTTCAAGGGGAATACAGACATCTTTCAGAACCGGGTTTCGGCTGGGTGGATTCAGGGGACAGGTCACTATGATTCTGCCTATGACTCACTTATCTTTAACTAAGTTGGTATTGTCTGCCAAGGCTACCTATTTACAAGGTCTATGACTACTTGGGCAGGTAAATTTCCACAAAAGCTGCCTGTTTAAAATAGCTTATAGCCATCTGTTTCAATGTTTTTCCACAGAGACCCAAGACTTGGTGTTAGTATACATGTATGACAGGTCTATTGCTGATTTTAGGCCTATGGCTGATTTTAGGCCTTCAGTGTGTAATTAGGGATGCCCCTGACATCTCTCCCTTCTCTAAGTATAGAAGGGCTGTGGCGATTCTAATCTTGCGAAGGCTGGGATAGAGGCCTGACCTCCAGTAATTGAACGGAACTTTGTAATGGCTCCGGTCTCCCTGTCGCTGTCCAGTGAGGCATCAGGGCCATACCCATCCCATTGTCTTTTTCCTGGAGAGGGGATACTTTTGACATTAACCCCTATGCAGTCAGGCTTGTCCCCCAGGGAACTCAGAGAGATATATTTTACTTTTATTTATATTCCCTTGCAGTGCTTAGCCTTGCAGCCTAAGAAAGAGTTCAGAAGGCCAGTCAGAGGGGGTTCTGGGTGGCCCCTCTCAGCTTGGTATAGGGGCAGAAGTCCCCTCTATTAGGTTGGGTGGAGATAGAGTTAGGGAACTCCTTGGATAAAATAACAACCTCATCTTGAGTCTCGTGGTCCTCCCTAGCTAACTTATGATAATATATCTGGATAGGTTTTGCTACCAAATTATTTATCTGTTGTTTCACATGGTTAGTCAGCCTATTTAAGGCCCAGGGACCAGGAGAAATAAGACTTAATTATGCTTTAGATTTCCTCAGTGTCTGTTGTTATGTTGTGCTTTCATTTCTGATTTATTTAGTTGGATATTCTCTTTTTGCCTTTTACTTAGTTTGAGTAATGATTACCCCATTTGTTGATTTTCAGAAAGAACCAGATTTTGGTTTAATTTAGCTGTTGTATTGTTCTCTTTGTTTCTATTTTATTGATTTCAGCTGTTGAAAGAACTTTTTCTAGCCCTTTACTCTGAGTGATAACTATTTTTGTTGCTGAGGTGTATTTCTTGTATGCAACAGAATTTTGGATCCTGTTTTCAAATCCATTCATCTAGACTGTATTGCTTTATTGGTGAGTTGAGTCCATTGGTGTTGAGAGATATTAATGACTGACAGTTGTAGCTTCTTTTTAGATATTGATTGTCATGGTATGTGTGTGTGTTTGTGAGTATGTGTGTTTGTATGCATACTCATGGACACCAATTTTTACCTTCTATTGGTTGTTGTTGGTGGTGTTGTGATATTATTTATCTCCAGATTGTTCTTGGGTGTACTTTACTTCCTTGGTTTGGAATTATTTTTATTCTTCTTATCTTCTCTAAGGCTGTAGTTGTATATAAATATTATTTAAATTTGTGTCTGTTATGCAATATATTCTTTTCTACATTTATGATGATTGAGAATATTATTCAGTCTGCCTTTATATGTTATTTTGCTTTTTTCCTTTATAGGTTTTAATATTTTTTGATTTGTACATTAAATTTTTTCATTATTATTAAGAGGAAGGACTTTCCTTTTCTTTATCTTTTGGTTCAATTTATTATTCTGTAAGCTTTTGCACATTTAGAGAAATCTTTTCTTTATGTTTGGGATTTTTTTCTTCTAGGACTATTGAAAGTATATTCTGGACATTGAAGTGAGATTATTCTTCTGATATTCCTCAAGGAAAGCCAATAGAATTGTGTGTCGGGAAATGTAGCACAAAGGACAGGTTTCAAACTATGCATTTTTAAAAACACACTTAGACACATAAAAGAGAAAGACTCAGTCAAATGATAAGATAAAACAAATTGATATATTGTTCAATGAAAACATAAAATATAGCCACTCCATGACAAAACCTCCAGAGAATTTTAGACATTATGAAGTGATCAAACCTGAGAATAATAGAAATTAGTAAGAATTAGGAATTAAAAATAGGAAGGAAAGACTCTCAGCTCAAAGGCTCAGAAACCATGATAAACAAAATAACAGTGTAGAATTCCCATAACTTAATGTATAAGATGCCTATAAATGGAAAAGAAGCTTACAACAAACCAAACCAATTGGATCCAAAAAGAAAAGGCTCTTGGAATATAATAATCAATACACTCAATGAACAGAATAAAGAATTTTAAAGGTAAAAAAATGGATAAGTAATATGTGAAGTAAAACTTATCAGTATTACTCTTGAATTGTCAACAGAGACTCTACAGGCTAGAAGGGCCTGTGAAGATGTCTTATAGACACTGAGAGACCACATATTTCATCGCAGACTATAAT
The DNA here is from genome assembly GCF_004785775.1 of Grammomys surdaster. Classification (NCBI taxonomy): domain Eukaryota; kingdom Metazoa; phylum Chordata; class Mammalia; order Rodentia; family Muridae; genus Grammomys; species Grammomys surdaster. Next base: position 14,479,339 of record NW_021604617.1, read on the forward strand.
ACCAAGGAAAACTTTCATTCACCATACATGGGGAAACCAAGATATTCCATGTCAAAACCAAATATACACAATCTTTTTCTACTAACTGAGTCCCACAGACCATACTAGAGATAAAATCCCAACCCAGTAAAGCTAACTATACTCACATAAACACAAGAAATAAATGGTTCCACATCATTAAAACCAATACAACAGAAGCCTGTGCATGCACATAGACACACACAAACACACACACACACACACACACAAACAAATTCAGCATCAACAAAAACTAAGAGGAATTAACATCCATTAGTAATTAATATCTGTAAATATTAATGTTTTCAATTCCTTAATAAAAGTAAACAAGCTAAGAGAAAGGATTCATGTACAGAATCCATCCTTTTACTATATACAAGAAAACTCAGGGATAAAGGCACATTCCTAGACACAGTGAAGGCAGTATACAAGAAGCCAATAGGTAACATCAAATTAATTGGTGAAAAGTAAAGCAATTACACTAAAATCAGGGACAAGACAATGCTGTCCACTCCCTTCCTATCTCTTCCATATAATAGTTGAAGCTCTAGTTTTAGCAATAAGACAACTAAAGGAGAGCAAGTAGAAACAAATTATTATGGAAGTCAAAATACCTGTATTGGAATGTCATTCGATAGCATACATAAATGATGACAAAATTTCTGTCAGAAAATTCCTACAGCAGATAAACACCTATAACAACGTGTTTGGATTCAAAATTCACTAAAAATATCAGTAGTCCTTTATTATACAAATTACAAATTGCTGAGAAAGAATTTCAGGTGATATTGTTCAGAGACAATACTCTTCAAAATAGCCACATATAATAATTAAAAAAAAGGCTTGGTGTGACTATCCAAGCAAGTGAAAGATCTCTATGACAACAAATTCAAATCTCTATATAAAGAAATTAGGAAAACATCAGAAGATGGATAGGTCACCCATGCTCATGAACAGGTAGGATTAATATAGTAAAAATGGCAATCTTGCCAGTAGGAACATAAAGATTCAATGCAATTTTCATAAAATTTCCAACAGATTTTTCAATATATTTTGTAAGCACAATTCTTATGTTCATATGGAATATACCTCATGATTGCTAAAATAATACAGAACAATTTCTGGAGGGAATACAGTCGTTGCCTTTAAAAGGATGTACTTTACCATTCCATTTTTCATGATTTGCAAGAACTCAACTGCATTGAATAAATATGGGCATTCATCTCTGACTTACTATTTTTTCGATATGGAAAAATGGACCTATGTTTGCTCTTACAGGGACTGCACAATACTGGGCTTGTCAACATTCAGTCATAGATGGGGAAGGGTTGCATAGAACCAGGTTACTCTTAGGTAGTCACTGATAGTGGAGAGCCACTGAAGCAGGGGATGGGAGTTATTTATTGTCTTCAGTGGAGTAGTAAAACTGGTGATTTTTCATGTTCTAGGGATCACTTCATATACAAGACAATATGTGTAGCCCTGGTTAAACCTACCCTGTTAAAAACAACAGCAACAAAAACAACTAAAGAATCAGAATAGTCTTTATTGAGAAATATATTGTTCAAGAGAGGTAGAAGGAAATTAGGAGTCTCTGATATGTGAAGTATTCAAAATTTATTACATCCATATATGAAATCATCAAACAATCACACAAAAGAAGAAAGTAACATCCATGATAGTTACTCCTATAGAAGCATAAAGGTTCATAGTCTGAATCATAACACATTTTCACTCCTTCTGATCACACTACAGTAAGGAAGAGTGAGGGACCCATGATGATTTTACTGAGATTTTGCACAATTATGTCTTGTGAATTTAAGACAGAGGGCTTCAACCTATTTTCCCAACCCCGTTTAGGGATAAAATGTTCAATATACAGGGCTCTAATATCACATATCAGATGTGTATGTTACCATTTATAACATTACAAGTTTACAGTAACTAGGTAGCAGTAGAAAAAACTTTATGTTTCTTGAAGAACATAACATGAGGAACAATATGAGGAACTTTAAAAAGTGTTATAATATTAGAAAGATTGACCATCACTGTTTTCAGGAAAGAAAGGTTATGTTTTTAATTATGAAGTGATGGCAATTCCTAGCTTTCTGCTACATTCACGGCTTGTTCAGAACTCTTTATTCTGCCTTTATGTGGCGAGACCAATATTCTTATATCATTGAATATACATTAAACTCATTTACATTCTCCATTCTTGTGTTTGTTTGGTTAAGTAAATGGGATATAGACTTGACAGAGAGAGTATAATAATGGATATATTATTTAGGATACTAGAAGGCTCCTAGTTTATATGAAAACAATCAGTCCTCACTATTTTCAATTATTTGTCCACAGAAGTTTTGAATCAGAGAGTAAAATTTTGTTATTGGTGCCTAAAATTAGGCCCTTGAGTGAATCATGATAATGCAGCTTATCAAGTCCATTACTTATATTAACCACCCATTTCTACTTTATTCAAGTCAATACATGAGTTCAAGGTGTCAAAAAGAAATAGGTATGGTTTAAGCAATTTTTTTTCTTGGTTGGAGCCAGGTGGTATCCGAATAATTTCCATGTTCTCCAATATGAGTTAGCAAACAATTCTTTTCTTTTTTATTTATTTTTTTCAAATAGTAATTTTTACTTATTCACACATGGGTTATAAACACAAAAAGGCAGGACGTGGGGAAGGGGATTACACTGGAGTGTGGGTGTCCAGGAGGAGTACAGATATCTTTCAGAACAGGGTATCAGCTGGGTGGAAGTTCAGGGGACAGGTCGCTATGACTCTGCCTATGATTCATTTGTCTTTATCTAAGTTGGTATTATCTGCCAAGGCTACCTATTTATAAGGTCTATGACTACTCAGGCTGATAAATTTCCACAAAAGCTGCCTGTTTACAATAGCTTATAGCCATCTGTTTCAATGTTTTTTTCCACAGAGACCCAAGACTTGGTGTTAGTATACATGTATGACAGGCCTATTGCTGATTTTAGGCCTATGGCTGATTTTAGGCCTTCAGTGTGTAATCAGGGCTGCCCCTGACATCTCCTCCCTTCTCTAAGTATAGAAGGGCTGTGGCAATTCTAAACTTGCGAAGGCGGGGATAGAGCCCTGACCTCCAGTAATTGAAGAGGACTTTGTAATGGTTCTGGTGCCCCTGTGATTATCCAGTGAGGCATAAGGGCCATACCTGTCCCGATGTTTTTTTTCCTGGAGAGGGGATACTTTTGACATTAACCCCTGTGCAGTCAGGCTTGTCCCTCAGGGAACCCAGGGAGATATTTTTAACTTTTATTTACATTCCCTTGCAGTGCTTACCCTTGCAGCCTAAGCAAGAATTCAGGTCTTCAGACAGAGGGAGTTCTGGGTGGCCCTTCTCAGCTTGATCTAGGAGCAGAAGTCCCCTCTATTAAGTTGTGTGGAGATGGGTTTTGGGAACACCCTGGATAAAGTAACAACCTCATATTGAGTCTCGTGGTCTTCCCTAGCTAACTTATGATAATGTATCTGAATAGGTTTTGCTACCAAATTATTTATCTGTTGTTTCACAAAGTTAGTCAGCCTATTTAAGGCCCAGGGACCAGAAGAAATAAGCAAAAATAACCCAAATAATGGTCCCAAGATGGGAGGAATTAGGGTTGACAACAATGGAGATGCTGAAAACCAATTATTTTACCAGCGCTCATCTTTCTCTTTTTCTCTCTGTCTTTACTCAGGGGCTTCTCTGACCTTTTTCATGCTCTCTTTAACCATCCCTGTCTTGTCTATGTAAAAGCAACATTCTTCTTTAAGGGCTGTACACAGCCTTTTCTATTGTAAAGGAGTAAATCAAGTCCAATAAATACTTTGCGATTTTTGGAGGTCTCTTCAGACAGTGAAATGAGAGATTTCTTCAGATAAGTGACGTCAGTCTCTATCTGTTTGATATTCTTGTCAATGGCCCGTCGAAGGTCTGAGTAGTATTGGAGGCCAGCATCTGGATTAGAACTTCTAACAGCAGATATCATGGGTGATTCATTTTTATCTGAGATACTGTCCGAGTTAAAGCTCCTGAGAGGCCCTCTTCCTCTGGGTTTTGTGAGGTTGGGTACAGAGCTGCCACCTGGAATCTGCTCTATGCTTGGGCCCAGACTGAAAACAATTCTTTTCAAGTAAACCTGGAGAACAGCTGATATACTGGGTTCTCTCTGAGTCTGTTTCAGTGCCTGAGGAACAGATAAATTTTTATAGCAACATTTACCATAAGGAACATAAAACCTATCCAATTAAATTTATACAGGATGAAATAGGATGAGAAGAGACCATGAAATCAAGACAAATGCTTGACCTCCAGGGTGCACTAAACTCCGGTCACCCAAAGTGAGAAAGAGATTAACTCAAAGGATAAACACAAAAAGAAGGTCCATATTCAGTATTATAACAGAATTGTTTCACATTTGGAACAAATTTTTCAGAGCTTCTCGACATATAATTTTCTGATATTAACAGAAAAAATATTTTACTATATTGAAATAGAGTAAATTGATTTTAGTGAAGGGATCTCTTTTGACTTTGTTTACTGATATGCAACTTATAGGCAAATAACTTTGGTTCAAATGTATACATAATCTTGTATATATGTGCTTATTCAGATTGCATTCAGTGGTAAAATAATGCTTGTAAATTGTCAGAACATGATCTAAGCTTGAACTTCTACAACAATTTGTTGGCCTCTAAGAGGAATATATAAGCACATGTAAAAGACAGGTGTCATTGTATATGTTCTCTGATGTTTCAGGTTGACATTCATTTTACTATGAACAAAGATTGATTTTCTTACAATTTAAAGGTTTCTCTTCAAATATCTCATCATATGGTATGGCCATTGTCTAATATATTTCTATATTTGTTATCTATTTTATATTCCATAGAACATGGATTATTAGATTGTGCTTGAACAAATAGACCCAACACATTTGCCAGTTATGTATAGAAAGTGCATGCTAGACACATGTAAAAATAATTGTATTTTATCTAAGCTACTGTTGCCATCACAATTCTATTAATCTCAAAACCATCAAAATGACTTTTCTTAGCAGAAATGGTAATACTAATTCTTTGCTTCTTATACTACATTCCAATTTTTAATGACTGCCAATAGAACACTAGTTATGAGAATTCTTAAAAATTACTCAGAAGAAATGTAAAATATTCCATAGTTGTGGGACTGTGTAAGGGTATCCTGGGTCATGGTTGAGCAGGTGCCTAGAACCCCGAGACTCTGCAGACTCTGCTGTGTGGAATTCTGCTCGAGAACCGGCAGGAGTTTGGTCCCTCCCATCATTCAAGATCCTGAAAAGCAGTCACATCTCCATAGAGTCACATAGGCCAGGCTATAGGCCTCAGGCCCTAGGGATTTACATACTAATGAAGGCCAGAGGGCAGAGCAAATTAAACATGCCTCCCCCAGATCCTCCCCCAATCCTCCCCCTTTCTCCCTCCCTATATAACTCGGGACTGCCCTGAGTTTTGTGGGGTACGCCTAGATCCATCTATTATCCACCATGACAATAAACCTTTTTGGAACCAAGGACTTCCTAGTGTTACTGGGACCTGCCGCCACCAAGGCCCTCAGGCCGCTGGAACCATAGGATCCTCTTCTATAACATGGGACCCGCCATGGCGGCGGAAGCCCCTTCGGGGCTTGCACCGCTGTGGCAGCCTTTTTAAATTTTCCCCACACATAGTAACAGACTTCATATTAAATGAACATCATATTAGCAACCCTATTTTTAAAAACAATCTACGTGCTATACAGCAAGGTAGGGTTTATTTATATCTTGAGATTGATGCATATTTTAAATGCTATAGATATTAAAACACATTTTTTGTTTTGGTCCTGAAATTTAGATTTATTTAAAATGAAGTGCTTGCTTCATAACTGGACTTTTGTGCTCCAATCTTACATTTTACAGTGAGAACACGCTGAAAAGAGGACATGCTTCATATCTGAACTCAACCTTCCATGCTTTGCAATTGACATGAACCTTAATCCCTTTAGTATCTAATTGGAGTTTTGATCTATACAGTATATTTGTAGTACATTCCCATTTTCAACAGTCCAGTGGCCATAAGTCACTGGTACCTGCAATATCTGCCAGAATTGGAGAGGGCAAACTTACATTTTTATCACTAAAAGCCCCTTTAAGTGCCGCAAGACTCCTTCAGAATAATGTCACATATAGGACACTTTTGAGCTTTCTACTGTCAGTTAGTTTGCAATTTGACAAGTTTATAAGTAGATTTAGATAATTATCCATTTTAAACTTACCCTTCCTTCAGTGAGAATTGATGGAAAAAGCAAAATTAAGAGAAAATACATCAATGAGAATGAAGCCATTGCTGAAATTAATCAAAGAAGATGTGTTAGGTGAAGTAAGCAGTGCCTGAGACACAGATGGTAACCAAAACATGGAGAGAAGTTATGGCCAAGCAACATTGTATACCAAATTATTTAACGGTGTAACAAGAGAAGAAAAAACATGTAGTATCCCTGTAGCTTTACTGTCCATACCTTATTTCTAATAAGGCAGACGTATAAACTAAATAGCTTTACCTATGCATCAGGTTTATATGTGCAAAATGTATTCCTAATTTCTTTCTAATCAAGTTTATTACTCTATTACTCTTTCTTCATATGGAAAATTTCACATGAGAAAAATTACAAATATATGAAAGTTGATTTTCACTGTTTACCATTTTATTTTGCTATTCTCTGTTTTTAACTATCATCTATGCCCTACATGAATTAGTGTGTCATGGTTGTCTTTGTGCAGACAGAAATATACCAACACCTTAGAAATGCATTTTGTGAAGGACAATTGTAAAATATCCTTTTTTTTTACTACTTGCATCAAATTTTACTTTATCACTTCAGTACAAAATATAAATACAATTTATTATTTATTCTATTTGAATTCATTCATTCATGTTTGGGAGATTGGTAGTTTCATATGTTTATGAAGTTTTAACCATATCTGCCCATTGCACACAGTGTGAACTGTCAGGAGTTTCCCAATTCTACATTCATATTATGTTGCTAAAAACTACTTAGTTTGGATACATTCATCTTCATACTAGAACTCATAGAAATAGCTTATTTTGTTAATTGAAGGGGTGGTACCATTCATGTATATTCTGTATATATTTTCTACCTTCAAATTATCTTTTAAAATGATGTTATTTGCTTCATATTGCTATCTGGATCAAAGGTAATAGAGAGTCATTATTAGCAAGCGTCTAATAAAATTTATATTTTTGATATCATTTACTCTTTTCCCCTTATCAAACATACGGTGTATATTCCATAATACTTTCTTTCAAATTAGTGACTACTATTTGTTGAAATTTATGGCTAAAATTTGTGTCAGAATTTTCCCATACATATCTATAACACCTTTTCTTGTTAATACTTCATACACACAAATAACAACAAATGACATTTATTCTTCCCCTTGGTAAAACAGTAAATAGTGAGTTGGAAGTAAAACCTGTGCTTCCTATGACACTTGAAGCAAATTACTGTCTTACTGACTATCATATACAAAAGAGGAAATACATTAAAATTGAGTTTTTTGGCCATCAATATGGTATGTTGATATATATATATATATATATATATATATATATATATATATATATTACTTTCTACCTGACTAGGTTGCTATGTGAAGAACGCTGTGCAGTCCCATAACTTCCTGTATATTTCAAAGACTAGGGCTCTGATGTATCACTAGCCATTGTAATCTTAGCATTTTAACTATTGTTACCTTATGTTGAAACCTCATGCTCTATGGTCTTAGCTAGAATTGCTTATTTCATACCTTTCAATTCAGGTCAGCTCCTGTTTCAGGCTTTGGTGCTTCTGTCCTTCTATGGTTCTCCTCTTTTCCTTGGGTAGAGGTGGGCCTTTAGAGATTTGAAGCTAGATGTGGCTGTGCTACATTGGTTCTTCTTCCTAACAAAGTGGTTTAATTGAAGCGTTTCTCTGGGCCTCTGCTTCTTGAACATCAGAGTAGTTTAGATAGTGACATTGGACAGCAGCCCTGAGTATGTTCCATGAATATGATTGTTGGGTCAACAATATACTGTTTTTACATTTCTCATGAAGATTTCCATTTGCTACTTTTTCTTTTTTTTTAATTTTATTTTTTTAATTTCTTTTTTTAACATGAAATGCTTTTTTATAGCATGTTTTACAAGGGGAGGGGGTAAGAGGGGCCAGGGAGGGGTTACTCATGTTCATTTTCACTATATGGGTCTAGCACTTTACTTAGTTCACAGGGTATGTGTGTGTGTGTGTGTGTGTGTGTGTGTGTGTGTGCCCATAATAACTGTATTACTAAATTTTCTATATTTTATGCAGTTTTTCCTATTTTGGGCTATGATGTCTTCCTTTTCTGCTGACATATCTCTTTTTGTTTATTATTATTCACTTCACATACCAGTCAAAGCCACTCTCCTTCAAATCTCCTCATTCTATTTCCTCTCCCTGTCTCTGAGGAGAAGGTGGAACAATTGGGTTACCACAGCACAGTGGATCATCTAATCTCAGTAGTACTGGTTGCATTCTCTCCCACTAAAGTCCAACTACACAATCCAGAGAACAGAACGGTATTCAATGGGGAAAACATAGACTAAGACTATACCCACTCTGTTTGTTAGGGTTTCCATAGGAAAAGCAAGCTGCATATGTGATATATACACATATTTGTGTGTGTGTGTTTGTGTATTCTTGGTTGGTGACCCAGCGTCCGTGAGCCCCCATGGACACAGGTTAGTTGGTACTACAGGGCTGCTTGTTTTGTCCTTGACCCCTCAGTCAAGCTCAGTGCTTTATTCCACTCTTCCACACGACTATTACCTCTGCCTGATGATTGACTGTGGGTCTGTATCTGCCTTCAAACTCTACTGGATGTAGCCTCTGAATAGATGGTTCTCTCTGCAAGATAACAGAGCATGGTTAATATTGCCAGAAGTTGGTTCTCTCACATGAATGGGTCTGAAGTGGGCCAGTCATTGGTTACCTATTGCCTTAGTCTCTGCTCTGTCTTTATACCTTCAAAACTTTTAGGCAAGAAAATACTGGTTTGAAGGTATTGTTGGTTTATTGATTTCCATATCACTTCTCTGAAAATCCTACCTGGATACAAGAGGTAGCCAATTCAGTCTCTCTAACTCCCACTGATAAGACTCTCTGCAAAGCTCACCCACATAGATTTCCTGTAACCTCCTCAGTGCCAGGCCTCCAGCTAGATCAAGAAATTTTCTAGACTGGTTTCTATTTTCACAAACACCCTTCTCCTTTCTCCATACCTGATCACCATTCCCCTCCCCTCCTCAACTTCTCTTATATCCGGTTCCCATTTTCTATCTATACCGGATGAATATTGATCTTCTTCTCTCTATGAGATAGATTTGTACATGCTCCCATTGACCCTCCTTGTTACCCAGTTTCTTTGGGTAAATGGATAGTAGCATTGTTTTCCTGAACTTTATGGCTAAGTTTTCCTCACAAATACATTCCATCTGTATTTCTGGCTTGGAGTTACCTCACTCAGGATGATATTCTTTTGTTCCATCCATTTGTTTGAAAAATGCATGATGTCTTTGTTTTTGACAACTGACTAGGGTTACATTGTGAAGAAGTATCACATTTTCTTTGTTCATTCTTCACCTATGGATTATCTATGTTATTTCAAGTTTAGGGCTTTTTAAATAAAGCTGTCGTGAACATAGGTGAGCAAATGTCCCTATGGTATATCATGTTATCATATGGGTATATTATGCCTACAAGTGATATAACTATGTCTTGAGGTAAAACTATTTCCAGTTTTCTGAGAAACCGCTAAATTGAGTTCCAAAATGATTGTAGTATTTTTCACTCAGACCAGCAATGGAGGAGTGTTATCTCTGCTCTATATCATCATCACCATGTGCTATCACCTGAGGTTTTCATCTTAGCCTTTCTGAAAGTTATAAGATGGAATCTCAGGGTCATTTTATAAATATGTTCATGATTAGAAAGGACATGCAACATTTCTGTAATTGCTTCTTTGGCCATTAGTGATTGCACCTTTGAGAATTCTCTGTTTAGCTCTATTCTCCATTTTCTTACTGGTTTATATGATTTGTAGTCGCCTACCTTGAGATCTTTTTTCATGTTGGAAATTAATCTTCTGTAAGATAGAGAATTAGTGAAGTTTTTTTTTTCCAGGTATATATGCTTTTGTTTTATCCTATTGATAATATCCTTTTCCTTAAAGTAACTTCTTTTTCATGAGGTTTCTCTTTACAATTCTTGCATTCTTCAGATATCTAGTTTGAGTAGCACTGTTTGTTGAATGTTCCCCCCATTTTATGGTTTTGCCTTCTTTGTAAAAAATCAAGTTTGCATAGGTGTGTGGATTTATTTCACAGTCTATGATTCAACTCTATTGATAAATCTGTTTGTTTCTGTACTTATACCATGAAGTTTTTGTTACTATTTCATTGTAATAACTTGAGGTGAGAGATAATGATACAGCTAGAAGTTCTCTTATTATATATGATCACTTTTACTTTCATGTTTTTTGTTTCTTTGTTTCATTTTGTTTTTCCACAAGAAGCTAAAGATTTTTCTTTCAAATTCTATAGAGAATTGTATGGGAATTGTTTTGAATTGTCAGAGTGCTTTTCTAAAATGTCCATTTTCAATATGTTGACCATACTGATCCATAAGCATGGGAGATATTTTCATCTTCTGATAGTTTTCTTTATTTCTTTCTTTAGTGACTTGATGTTCACATCCTACAGGTCTTTACTTACTTGGTTAGAATTACACTAAAGTATTTTATGTAATTTGTGGCTATTGTAAAGGGCCTTGTCTTCCTATTTTCATTCTCATCTCAATTATTATTTGTATAAGGGATGGCTGCTGATGTCTTTGATTTAATTTTGAATCTAGATACTTTGCTCAATGTGTTTATCACATCTAGGATTTCTCTGGTAGAATTTTTGGGGTCTTTTATGTGTACTGTCATATCAGCTGCAAATAGCAATCAATACCTTGACTCTTTCATTTCCAGTTGTAGCCAATTGATATCATTTAGTTGTCTTATTGCTCTACCTAGAATTTTAAGTACTAGTTTGAATAGATAAGGAAAGAGTAGGAAGCCTTGTCTTCTCACTGATTTCAGTGAGAATGTTTTAAGTTTTTCTCCAATTAATTTAATGTTGTCTATTGGCTGGCTTTATATTGCATTTATTATGTTTAGGTATGGATCTTTTATCACTGTCCCCTCCAAGAATTTTGTGATGAATGGTCTTTATATTTTTCAAAGGATTTTTCAGCATCTAATGAGCTGACCATGTGATATTTTTGTCTTTCAGTTTGTTTATGTGGTGAATTCAATACTCTTTGTTTTGATTTATATCAAAATATCATTTTAATTCTGGGCTATTTTTTGATTTCCAGGGTATTTGCCAACACTTTACATCAAGATTTCAAATCCTTTTTTTATGTTGTCACCTTTTTTGGTTTTTGATGACATTTTAGTATTGTGTTTATTAAGAATAAGGATCTAAGCCAGTTACTAGTGTTGATAACTTCTAGCCCATCTTTGGAAAGAAAGTGTGAATACATCCCTGTGAGTCAGACATTTGTCTGGTCTACATAGTAAGTTCTAGAACAGCCAAGACTATACAGAGAAAGTCTTTCTCAAAAAACAAAACCCCAAGCCCAAACAAACAAGCAAGCAAACAAAATAATAATAAAGATCCAACACCAGATCTGAAAGAATTGATTTTCATGAATGAGTACTTGGAAGTTTCAATAAGGAGTTACATGTACAGTAAAGAACAGAGGGTTCTATCCTTTAGAAGGAGTTTAATCTATTTGACTTGTTATGAAGAACAGTGCAGCTTTATAAACAAGAAAGAAGATGATGACACTCTTAACACAGAGTTTCATTGTTATAAATGCAGTTTCCTGTTGGATGGTGGAAAACACTGCAATGTCACCCAGCCCAATTATTGTTGACTCAGAGAAATTAAAATAAATGAATATATGAAATGCACCTAAGTAATGATCTACAATATACACCATGTGTTGTGACTCTTAAAGACACTGTAAAGTTTGAGGTAAAGGAAGGCTTTTGGATTCAAATTTTATTGAAGAATATGAGTCAAATATGCTGTTACTCAGTTTATACTTTCAAATTTCTGTTTTGGTTTGTTGTTTGTTTCATAGAAAACACAAAATGTTCATGATTTTGATATGTTTTGAAAGTTGGAAATTTTATTTTTATTTACTATTAGTCCATAATGTTTTGATTCAGCATTATCTTTTATTTCTATTAGTTTTCCTCCTTCAGTTAAGGCAGTAAGCATATATTCTGTTTTTTTGATTAAAACCATTTAAGATGATGAATACTTTTATTTGAAAGAAAAGCTTCATTACAAAACATCCTGGAGATTTGTATATTACTTCTCTGTATATGTGTCTGTTTTGAATTTTCTGAGAATTTATCTCTGGGACAAAACTGAGGAAGAAAGACCCAATTTATGTGTATATTGTGCCTGTAAAATATGTGGATCTATTTTTGTCCATTTATAATGCCATAATATATTGATAAGAAACAAATTCCCAAGCCAAATTAATATCATTGGCCATAAAGACAAGCAGTCTAAGTTTGAACCATAGGTGGCATCCAATTTAGTGTTTCTATTGATCTAATGAAATTCCATGGCCTAAGGAATCAAGTTAGGTAGAAAAGGGTTTATTAGAAACAGTAATGTTATGGAATTTGCCAGCACATGAATGGAACTACCCACAATCAACCTGCATAATCTAACTTAGACCTGTCAAATGAAACATAGTACATACGCATAAATAAATTATTAGCAGAAAAGTAAAGGATGGATACACAACTACACCCAGACCCAAAGAAGCTAAGTAATCAATAGGGCTCAAATGAGGGACATGTAAATCTCAGCTATAATGGGAAACTGAATTGACATTATGGGGAGATATGGAATGGGGATTATCTGTGTGTAGGTTGTGAGGCTGGAAACAAGAGGAATCAGGCGTGAGGAGAGAGTACCGGGGAACAAGACTGGAATCTGATATTATCTCTGGAAAGAGCTAGAAACATAGGTCAAAAGAAACTCCCAGAAATTGATGAGGGTAAAGCTAGCAAATACTCTTAACATTAGAGGATGTGAAGGAGGAACTGCATTCTCTCCAAAATCTGATGGTAAGCCACTATTGGTTAGGTCAATACATAATATTCAGTAAACATAGAGAATTTAAGTTGATGAGTACTTTGAATGTCTCTTCTACTGACTAATATTCATGGAATTAGAAAGTAGTCCATGCTGTAACAGATGAGAAAGAGTACTCCAATCCAGCTACAAATACTTTGACATTCACCAAATGCCTTGACTGTAAGATATTCTGGTGCAATATGTATACAAACATTGTAAGAGTAACCAACATCTATTTGATTGGATTTAAGGCCCACAGACTGAGATAGAAGCCATGATTAACATCTTTTTGGTAGCCAAGAACATTGAAATAGATATGCCATGATACCTTGTTGAAAATCAAATATATAATTAGATAATTAGATAGAATTATATTTTAAAAACAAGCTGGAATAAGATAAAACAAGTAGATGAGCAATACAAAAGGGAAGTGTCAAAGTTTAATAAGCTCACTCTGTCTCAAAACCACACACTAACACCTAAGAAAATTTCATATATACACAAAATGTAAGAACATAATCTAAACAAAAGATATCTAGGTTTAAAAAATGACCAGCGTCAGTTAAGTGAAATAAAATAAACTTCAAAATGTATCACTCAGTTCACTTTTGTTTACCATGTACTTCTGAGCATGGAGCCTGCACTTAAGTGTAATTTGTATACCCTGTGTAATGCATGGGAAATTTGTTTCCTTTTGCATTGGTTATCAATTGGAGACAGTGTTTAGGTTAGGTATTACTGAGCGTGTTAAATCCCATTCTTAGCAGCAGATCTCAATTCTGAGTTGTAACAACTTTAGATATCCTGCATATCAGATATTTACATCAAATTCTTAACTTTGCAAAATTGTAATTAAGGAGTTACAACAGGAGAAATTAAATAAGGTGTCACTACAACCTGTCATTTTTACTAAAGAGTTGTAACATTAACAATGTTGACATCTACTCTCTTAAAAAGAAGAATAATTTACACTATGAAGGTCTTGGCCCATGAATCTGCTCCTTAAATACTTGTGTATTCATTTGCACACTAAGAGGCAAAAACTACTGTCTTATGTCTCCAACTAAATTTGTTAAAACTTACTACTGGTTTTAAGACTCTGTTGTATGGCTAACTCTTCTCCCAAAACCTTGTCTATGTGCATGTTTCTTAGAACTCTACTTACTATGGCTGCCAGTCTCTGTGCCTTTCCCTGAAGCATATGCAGTCTTGAAGACAGATTCAGATATTGTCCTTGTGACTTAGCTCTTCAGGAAACAGCTAAGTGAAATAATAACTAATCTAAATATGGAAATGTCATATTTTTTAATTTTGTTGACTATCAGAGTCTAAAGCATCAGCTTCTATGAGATTTTTGTCTTTCTTAACGTCTTCATAGCTATTGTATATCCTATATATGTAATAGCCATTTATATAGAAATGACAAAATTTGTTGTGTGATTTCTTGAAATTTCTTGTCTGGAAACTAAGATAGTAACTAAATTTCAAATAAACCACTTTTGTTTTGCAGTGGTCACCTATGCTAGTCCATTGTGGGTGGTTCCGTCCCAGGGCTGATGTTCTTGGATTTTATACAAAAAATCTGTTTCAGCAAGTCAGATGAAACAAGCCAGACCACACCACAGCACCCTTCTATGACATAGGCATTAGCTCCTGCCTGCAGGTTTCTGCCATGTTTTGGTTCTGTCCTGACTTACTTTAGATGATGAGTAGCAATATGCAATCATAAACCAAATGAACCATTTTCTCTATATTGTGGTTGTCTTTTTTTCCCACAGTGTTTGATTGCAACAAGAAAAACCATTACTAAACCAAGATTTTGGGGAATTGCTATGATAGAACATATTGTGTTTTAGGAAGAGTTATGGAAGAATTTTGGAATTTGATGGTAGAAAGTAACTGAGTGTTGTGATCTCAGTTGGATATTTTGTTGATATTTGAATGATAAGCATGTTTATAGAAGAGTACAGTATGGAAGCTTGGCATATAAAGTTTGGATGAAAGTTTAAAGGCTCTGTATGGCATTTGCTCTTTTGATTTAAGATTCTGTCAACAAGTTACTTGGTCCTGAAGAAACAACTGTGATTAAGAAGATGCCAGAACTACTCTATAAGTAGAGTAGTAAAGATTTTACTCAGGGTAAAACCTTTGGTTTTCTGAAGTATTCAGTACTGGTTAGCTGGAGTAGAAACATTTTCTGTGATTAAGAAGAGACCAGAATCATTGTAGTGAAATCTCTGAAGTATTTTCTGAGAGTCAGAACATTGAAGCCTTGTTCTAGAGATGACCAGTTATTCTACTTCAAACTGGCAGCCAAAAGTGGAGGTGTAAATCTCACCAGGCAGTATTTTTCTTGAAGGCATGAAGATGTTATGGCAAGCAACTGAGGCTTGAGACTGTGAAGGCTAAGTAGGACCTTCATGTAATTTTTAACCTCACTGGCTGTTGAAAGCCTAAGACTAAAGGGACCATTTAAAGGTGTTGAAGCTTGACAGTGTAAAGACAGCCTATGAGGGGATAATTGTTAAAATATACCCTAGATGGAGAAAAACATCTCAGTGTTTTTACAATACAAGTACAATTGTATGACCACCAAGAAAAACACAACCATAGAGTAGAGCTAACAAGAGTCTAGAAGAGAAACTGAATGTGCTACAAATGGCAGAGATGAAAAATGATTCAAGATACTAGAGAAGTCCAGAATATCATGAATGAATCTCAGATAATTGGGCATTTAGGTATTTATTGTTGGAGGTTGGTGTTGCTTGGTTTGCACTATGGCTGTATCATAGATGAAAGAGTATGAATTTTTAAATGAGATTTTTTGTTTTCTAGAGACAGAGTAGCGATTTTATTTCATTTATTTTACAAACAAACCACATTTTTAACCCTTCCATCTTCTTCTTGTAGTCCCATCCAACCTCCCGTCCCACGACTCTTCCTCCTTCCTTTCTCTTTAGGATAGGCTACCCTAGATTGGTATGAACAAACCATAGTATATTATCATGAAATACTACTATGCAACTCCTCTCTTATAAAGGATAGAGAAGCTAAAAAAAAATGGTGGGAATGGTGCCAAGTTCTTGTAACACAGTCAGAAACATATCCTGCTCTCTGATAGAAGTCACACAACAGCATTTCCCTACACAACTTTAATATAATGACATAAACCTAGATCAGACTCACACATGCTCTGATTGTTAATTCAGTCCTTGTGAGTTAAAAATAAGCCATGGATACTATGTTCTCTGGGCTGTTTCTTGTGGTTTTCTTGACCGATCTGGATTTCACTATCATTCCTCCCTGTATTTTGCAGATTCTCCAATTTCTCACTAATATTTAGCTGTCTACATCTGCTTAGGGTCTCTGTATCTAACTTAATTAGTTGCTTAATGAAGCATCTTTGATAACAATTGGGCTAAACTGTGAGTATAAAAGAATATAATTAAGATTTTTTCCATTCATATTTAGTTCTATAGTGGGTCTTTGGTATATCCAGCATCTGGCTTTAGGCTCTCCAGGCAGTTTCAAGAGTTGGCTCCATCTCATGTCAGGAGTCTCAAAGTTGACCAGTGCTTAGTTGTTAACTCCCATGATTTCTTTGCTACCTTTATCCTAGCACATCTTATGGACATGAGAAGTTTTAGGGCAGAGGCTTTTGCCTAGGTTGGTGTTGCGATCCCTCTATTGGATATCTTGCCTGGTTAGTTACAGTATTTGACCAGTTTAGACTCCATGTCCTCCATTACTCAGAATCTTAATTAGGATCACCCTCATTGATTTCTGTCCTATGTTTCCATCTTTTCCCAGAGATGCCACCCAGATATCAGTTGTCTTCTCTAGTACTCTCCCTCCACCATCCCCAACAGCTAATTACTCCTGTTTGCATCCCAATTCTCCACCTTCTTGCAATCCCCTATGTCAATCCACCCATGATGTTTATGCTGTTTTTCTTTGTAAGTGAGACTTTTATGTCCCAACTTGGGCCCAACTTGTTCTTAGATTCTTTAGGTCTGGATATCATGGCATAGTTATCCTTAACATTACTGATGTTATCCAATTATAAATGAGTGCACACTTTATCTGACTGTCTAGCATGGTTTGCCTACCTTGATCACCTTTTCTAGTTCCATCCATTTTATGGCCAATTTTATAATGTTATTATTTTTTTTTAATATATGGGTAGTACACCATTGGGTAAATAAACCACATTTTCTTTATCCATTCTTCAGTTGACAAACATCTAGGTTGTTTTGAGTTTCTGCTTTATGCACAAAGCTGTTATGAACTTAGATGAACAACTGTCCTGTAGTATGTTGGATTGGTCCTCGGGGTATATGTCAAGGAGTGGCATGGATTGGTAATGTGGTAGGTGGATTTTCTGGGAAATTGCTATGTTGATTTCCAAAGTGGTTGTTCTTGTTTGCACTTTCACCAGCAATGCAGAGACCATAAATTTTAGGTTTATTTAAATTTTTATTTAGTTTACATCATACTCACTGCCCCCCAGGACTCCCTCTTCCATAATCCTTTCTCCATCTCCCTACTGTCATTCTCCTCAGAGATGGTGGTTCCCTTGGGATCCCCCTATCCTGGCACATCAAGTCTCTGTGTGGTTAGTGGCATCACCTACCAATGAGGACAGACAAGGCAGTCCAACTATAGAAACATACTATGGACAGGAAATATCTTTTGGTATAGCCTCTATTCCATTTGTTAGGGCCTACATGAAGAGCAAGCTGGACATGTGTGCAGAGTTCAAGTTCAAGCCTAGTGTATGATCTTTGGTTGTTCATAATCTGAATATGCCAAGGTGTGGGACTGTGTAAGGGTATCCTGGGTCATGTTTGAGCAGGTGCCTAGAACCCCGAGATTCTCCGTGGAATTCTGCGTGAGAACTGGCAGGAGTTTGGTCCCTCCCATCATCCAGGATCCTGAAAAGCAGTCACATAGATCTTCATAGAGTCACATAGGCCAGGCTATAGGCCTCAGGCCCTGGGATTTACATACTAATGAAGGCCAGAGGGCAGAGCAAATTAAACATACCTTCCCCAGATCCTCCCCAAATCCTCCCCCTTTTCTCCCTCCCTATATAACTCGGGACTGCCCTGAGTTTTGGGGGGTACACCTAGATCCATCTATTATCCGCCATGACAATAAACCTTTTTGGAACCAAGGACTTCCTCGTGTTACTGGGGCCTGCTGCCTCCAAGGCCCTCAGGCCGCTGAAACCATAGGACCTCTTCTCTAATGTGGGACCCACCACGGCGGCGGAAGCCCCTTAGGGGCTTGCGCCACTGTGGCCCCCCTTTTTAAATTTTCCCCACATCAAGGTCCATGTTAATTGACTCTGTTGGTTCCTATACTATTCATGGCCTGTAATCCTTTTCCATACTCTTTCATGAGAGTTCTTAAGTTTCATCCAAAGTTTAGCTGTGTGTATCTGCATCTTCTTGAGTTTGTTGCTAGGTAGATCCACTCAGAAGTCAGCCATGTTAGACTCCTGTCTGGAAGCAAAGCAGAGTATCATTAATAGTGTCAGGCACTGGTAACTGCCTATGGGATGGGTCTCAGGTTGGACTGCTTATTTCTTTCAGTAAGAGACCATGATATTAATCTGTTTGAACTTGTAAAATATGGGACCTTTAAAGTTGTTTATATTTTTAATATGAGAATTTTGGGGGTGAATAAGATATGATCACTGTGGATTTATAGCAATTTGTTTGTGTGTGAAGTTGACAAATGTGTAAGTTGTACTGGCTAAGCTTATGTCAACGTGGAACACAAACTATGGATTCCTGAGATGAAAGAACATCACTTGAGTAAATGCCTCCAAAATAACGATCTTTAAATCATTTTCTTCATAAGTGATTAATGGGATATTGCCAGTCCATTTCCAGGCTCTTCAGTCCCATGGCAGTTTGTTGTGTTTATATACAAAATCAGATTGCACAAGGCAGGAGAATCACACCACTCAACATAATCCTTCCATTCTTCTGTATTGGCTCCTGCCTCCAGGATCCAGCCATGTTTTGGATCCTGTCCTAACTACTTTGATATGTAGAGTGAATGGCAGTCTAAGCCAAATAATTCCTTTCTTGCATGTCTTGGTTTTAGGGTCAGGTGTTTTCACTTCAGTAATAGAAACCATAACTGTGATATCACATATGATTCAAACTGAGACTGCTTATGTTTTTGTCCATGAAACCAATTGGCCTAAGGTTAATAATATATTCTGATAGTGTAGCCACACAAATATGTATGCAGCTGTCCTACTGGTGCAATATACACATAATAAAAGGAGGGTTTGTTCTTCACTACTACTCCAGAAGCAAATTCTTCTCAGAAATTGCAAAATAAAAGTGTGCTTAGGAAATCTCCTGAATGTGACTTCATGAATTCATTATTCCAAATAAAGGAAATATTCATGCCAAATATTTCTAAATAAAAAATTATGGGAGAAATGATGAATAAAATTTATAGACTTGCAAAAAGATTAAAATCAGGAGAACTGTGACTCTAAAATAATTAGTTTGTGCCTTTTTGTAAACAAACTAATATTTGGAAGTGCAAAGTGACAAAATGTCTATTTGTATAATTTTCTACATATAAATCTCAATCCAAACACCTTTGTCTTCTTCAAAACTTACACTGTACTTAAAAGTCCTAGAATATGCCACATTTTAGATCACTATGAAGATTATTTCATATAGTCATTTGTTTTTTCTCTTTGAATCTAAAACAATTGTATTAGGTAGCACTGTGTTTGTTAATCTTGCTAAAGAAAATCAAACAGTAACCTAAGAACTGTGTGGTACGAGCACTCATCGTCTTCTTCCTTGTTTATACAGCTGCACTGTTCTCTGTAACAAGTCATACAGAATAATTTTCATCTGAAAAGACAGAACAATCTGTGAATTGAAATAACTATATCCTAAGAGGGCTTCAAACCTTCCTTTATACGTCCATTAACATCTCACCCAAACTTCCAAGTTCTTCAAAATCCATTCTGTATTAACTACACACTGGTATCTGAAGTCATAATAGGATATATACTAATATCCCAGGTTAACATATGAGAAAAACATAAAAATAAATCAAAGATCCACTCTCATTATAAAAAAATACAGTTTCACTCTAGTATCAGAAAGGAATCAGAACATCCTCCCCTATATTTTATATCACAACACCTTGACAGGTATTCTTGCTCTTGTTACAGGTCTTCTGCACCTTTATGCTGTAATATTTCCTGAGATTATATAAGGGATCTGTGTTATAAATCTATCTGCAACAACTAAGATCACACAAATATCTTGGTCCCTGTATTGAATCCAGTTGTGTTGACCAGTGATCATCTCAGTTGCTGGAAACTGAAGCTTCTCTGATGAAGGTTGATACATTTGTCTATAGTTGTAAGAATAAAGCTTAGAAGTCAGTAAGGAATGATATTAGTCTAAAGAAGTTCAGGTAGTAAACTCTTTTCTCAGACCAAAACCACACTAGTGCAGAAATGTTGTTGTTTGTACTGTTGAGGACTTAAATCCAAAATCCAACTAGACAACTGTTGGCCACCACCAATATTTCAGTGAAAATTTTTTTGACACTTATCAATATGTTCTCATGCTGATAATTATTTTTGATATGTAGATGCTTTAGTAGTTAGGTAAGATTTGAGTATTTATTTTTCTTTAGAATTTTGTACAATATTTTATGTTACTGTGATAACTATCTTGTGTAAAGGAGGTCTTTATGTTTGATGCGAATCACACCAGCTGAATCCTATGGGAGAGGTGTCTTAAACAATAATATCTGATATTTAAGCTCAGAGAGACAAGGTAGAAGCACCAGTATAGTCAATATTTTCTGATATGTCATGAAGTCTAACTTGACGAAACCCCCATTAAAATATTTTTCATTCCTGGTACTATGATGTTTCTTAGTCTATGTTTCTTGGCAAACATTGTTACACCAAGTGTAACTTCATTTAAGACACTAGCACACACACACACACACACACACACACACGCACACGCACATGAACACGCACATACAGACACACACACACAGAGTGTATTTGAGTGTATATATATACAGATATATTTGCATACACATATGCTATTATGATTATGTGCATAATTCCAGTTAATATAAAATATGATCCTTGATGCTTTTTAACTAAACTATTATGTATTTCTTCCTTGTAATTTAGTCTTCTTTTGTATTTACTTCCCCCTAGCCCTAGTAATAGCCCACTTTTCTGTGCTTTTTGTTTGTTTGTTTTTCAGTTTCATACTTCGTACCTCCTTTATCCTGCTGTTTGCCTCTTAACTCCAAGTTCTTACCCTGAACTCTATACCTGGGAAACAGAGGTAGTATAGGTTTAATAATAAGCTAAAAATATGCCATCCTCAAATTGTATAATTTTCTTCAAAATAGTACTGAAATATGAGAGCACTGCATGAAATTGAGAACCTCAAAGGGAAAAAAACAAAACAACATCAATAAAAACAAAACAGAGGAACATTTACAGAAACTAGAAAATAACATTAGAAACTGGAAATGATTCTGGAAGTTATAAAATTATATGTGAAAAACCTGATGAAATACCAATGAGTTGTTAAATCTTTGTGCTCTGATGTTGGTTGGTTGGTGGTTTCCTTGCTTGCTTGCTTGCTTTTTTTGTTGTTTTTTTGTTTGAGTTTTCAAGACAGTATTTTTCTGTGTAGCTCTAGTGATCCTGAATCTTACTGTGTAAACTAAGCAGATATCAAACTCAGAAGGGCCCACATCCATTATTTTTAAGAGTTATGCTAAGTTAAAATGACATCATATAACCAAACAAGCTGACAGTAAATGAGAAGTACTTTGGATTTGATGTAATGTATTGACAAATTCCATGTGATACAATGAATAAGCAAGAATAAATATGATATTTTTAAGTGAAACTAACAAAGAATATTTTCCTGTTACATGTATATGTAATATTTTGTAATTTTCCATCAGATTTTCCCATATGCTTTAAGTTATAAATTAAATTACTGTTTTACTCTGTTAAATTTCTCACAGACATTTATTGATATGACAATACACTATTAAATATGAATCATAAGTATCAAGGCTCTTTAATAATGTCAATGGTAAATAATTCTTTTTTTCAACAAATACTTCTTGGTATACAAAGTAGTGGATGCAAGTCATACTCTACTATATGCTCAAAACCCTTAATCTTATTGTATAAACCTGTGTTTATATATTATTTTCTCTCATCAAAACTTCATGAGCAACATAAAGGCAAGAGAACCTTGCTCTTCATATGAAAAACTGGATACAATAAGCAAATATTTAGTAATAAAGTTATAATGAGCACAGAGATTGTTGACTATATTGGTAGGTACAGTAGAAATGGGCATTAGTGTCTTATCCACATCTGCTGATCATAAGACAAATGTCAACGGTGACTTGGAAACTATTGTCTGTCAAAATATAAGAAATAACTTAAAGGTTATTGCCAAGGATTTGCAAGGCTCCAATCAAGACAAAATATACTTTCAAGCCAAAATTGATGGTACCCATTTGGATCATACTTTTTTCATTAAAAAACCTAAGACTATGTTTTTAGTCCTTGCAAAAGACAGAGAAATCCTCACTAGATTGTAATTCTAGAAAATATTCTTAGGCACCAAAAACAAAGTCTCATTCTCTCATTCACAATCTCGTTAGACAAATACTTGAAATTAATGAGTACTGAGGTTTCTTCCCAATAAACTATGTATGAACATCCTAGTGTCCTAAATTCTGTGCCCCTTATTATTCCATCAAGTCCATGTACTATTCACTTAACCACAAAAAAACACCAGAAGATTGGAGATTGTAAATAAAATCCCTTTCACAATCCATTTCGCCACTATTTCCCATCCTTCATCTGCTTCTTATGAATATTTTATTCCCCATTCTAAGTAAGATTAACATTTTCTGGCTTGTGTATTTCTTCTTGTTTAGCTTGTTTGTTTCTGAGGAGTATAGCATGGGTTCCCCCTATTTTATGGCTAATATCCAATTATAAGTGAGTACTTACCATGCATGTCCTGTTGGGACTGGGTTACTGCTCTCAGAGTGATAAATGCTTGTGTTTGTTCACTGGTAAGGACATCATCTACTAACTTACAGTAAAGAAAAGACAGTGAAATCTGCTTTTAATTTTTTAATTTAAATTACAGTCATCTTGCCATTAGCTATTTTGATTTAAGTTCTATTATTAAGACATTTGTTGTAAAGAAAGAAACAGCAGTGTTTATCAAGATACCAGAACTACTAAAGGAAAAGCTTTACTTTTCTGGAACACTCAATTCTGGTCAGCTGGAGCAGAGAAGTTCGCTGTGTTTAAATAGAGAGCAAAATCATTGAGGTGAAATATTCTGGGGAGTGTTTACTGAGAATCTGCAGGCAGGACCCTTGTTCTAAAGATGCCCAAGCTTGAACCTCATCCTGAAAACTGTATTAGTCTTGAAGGTATGAACAGGTCACAGTGAGCAGCTGAGGCTTAAGACTGTGAAGGCTAGGAGGGGACATTCAACTAGTTTCAGGTTAATTATCATTTGAAAGCCCAAGACTGAAGGGCCATACAAAGGTGTTGAACATTGGTACCATGAAGACAGCCTAAGATGGGCTAGTAGTTAAAGTATAGCAGAGGTGGAAAAAAAAACCCAACCCCCTCCAAAAAAACCCACAAAAATCAACCAACCAACGAACCAAACAACAAGAACACAAAACAATGCTTTGGATATGCCAGTACAGTTGGATGACAAAGTAGAACAGTAGCAACAGTGCCTTGGAGCCAGCAAGGGCCTAGAAGACAAACTCCATGTGCTGCAAAGGGCAGAGGTTGAAAGAAATTAATACAAACTATTTGGGGTAGCACAGAATATCATGAAAGAATTCCAGTAATTTGCCATTGAGTTATTTGTACAATTGGAACTTGGTTTCCATGGTGATTTTGCCCTGATTGATCAATCGTGATAAATAGTCTTCTGTTAGAAGACTCAATACAACATCAAACTGCACGACCATAAGATACATCCAGTGGACCTAGCTCAAACTCATGTATTCTCCTAGATTGTCAGTTTAGTCCCTGGGAGTTCCAATGAGCCAAGGATATTAGATGAGGTATTTTATCTTATGGTGTTCTTGATCCCTGTGTTTCTTCCAAACTTTTCTCTCATTGTTTTGCATATTCTCTGAACTCTGACTAATATTTACCTGTCTGCATCTGCTTAGGGTCCCTGTTTGTCTATCAGTTGCTGAATGAAACATCTCTAATGATAGTTAGGCTAGACACTAAACTATGAGTATAGTAGAATATAGTTAGTAATTAGTTCTTGTTTATTTTTTCTTTCCATTTATCTTTGATTTTATAATGGGTCTCTGGAATATCCAGCCTCTGGATCTAGGCTCTCCAGGCACTGCCAAGTGTGGGACCATCTCATGCATGAATCTCAGGATGTACCACTCAGTAGTTGGCCACTTCCACTATTTTTGTGCCCTCTATATCCTAGCATATCTTATGTACCTGAGAAGTAATAGATTGGAGGATTTATGTCTGGATTATTATACCTATCTTTCTATTGGACATCTTGATGCTTACAGGAGATGACCAGTTCAGATGTCATATCCCCCATTGCTACAAATCCTAGCTAGTTTAACCCTCATTGAATTCTTGACCTTTCCACTGCCCAATATTTCCAGCTCTTCCCTGAGATGGGATCCATATGTAGTCCAATACATTTCACTACACATGATTCCATCAGATTCCACTCCCACTTCCCACCCTCATGAAGTCCCTACTCCCAATTCACCCAGTATAATTTGTTTCCCCTTCTAAGTGAGATTCGATGTCCCCAACTTGTTACTTTGGGTCTGGATAATAGCACGGTTTATGTTAATTTAACTGATAATATCCACTTATAAGTGTGTAAATACCACATTTAATTTTTGAGGTTGCACTATCTCACAGGATCATCTTTTTAAGTTCCATCCATTTCATGATGTTATTGATTTTAATAGCTAAGCAATAATCCAATGGGTAAACAAACCACAATTGATTTATCCATACTTCAGTCGACATAAAGATAGGTTGTTTTTTATATTTGCTATTTTCTATAAACCTGCTATAAACATAGTTGAGCAAGTATCCCACTGTATGGTAGAAGGTTCTCTGGGTATATGCCTAGGAGTGGTATTGCTGGGTCTTGAGGTAGATAGATTCCCAATATTCTGAGAAGCCTCTACATTGATTTCCAAAGGGACAGTGCTTGTTTGGACTCCAACTATCAATAAAGGCACCATTATTTTTTAAATTATTATTATTTTTTTAACATTCTGCTCACTGTCTTCCCTCCTGGGCACTACCTCCTACAATACCTTTTCTTCTCTCCCCACGCTCTTTCTTCTCTGAAAGAGTGGAGCTGAGCCACTGATGTTTCCACTCACCATGGCACATGTATGTTAAATAGAATAATTTGTTCTGAATTGTTTTTTTACATCATTTTACTAAAATGTCAAACAGATTGGAGGAAAAGGTCTCAAAGGCATATATCAGAGACAGTCACAGCCACTGCTCCCTGTTAGAAGTCCCTCAAAGACATAAAGCTACACAACCATATCTTATGTCCAGTGGACCAAGCTCAGACACATGCATATTCCCTGACTATTTTTATTTAGCCCCTGTGAATTCCAGTGAGCCATGGATATTAAGTTCTATAGGATGTTTTCTTGTCTCCTTGACTGTTCTAGCTTTTACAATTGTTACTCCCTCTATTTTGCAGTTTCTCTCAGATCCACCTAATATTTAGCTGTCTGTGTCTATTTTAGGGTCTCTTCATCTCTTTTCATAAGCTTCTGGGTGAAGCTTCTATGACAAAAATTGGGCTAGGCACCAATTTCCTGTAAGTATAGCAGAATATAACTAGTAATCATTTTCCTTCCCTTTTTTTACCATTCATGTTAAGTTCTAGAGTGGGTTTGGGGCATGTCCAACATCTGATTTTTGACTCTCTGAGCAGTATCAGGAGTAGGTTTCCTCTCATGGCATTAGACTTAGGATGGACCAGTCATTGGTTGGTCACTCCAAAGATTTGTGTACCACATTTATTCTACAACATCTCATAGGTAGGACAAAATATCCATCTGTAAATAATTTTCTTAATTAGTGAATAATTGGAGAGTGCTCAGTTCATTGTGGTCTGTTCTGTTCCTAGGCACTTTGTCCTGTGTCTATAGGAAATCATCTTACACAAACCAGGTGACGCACACCACTAAATATCATTACTTTTTACTTCTGCATAAACTTCTGTCTCCAGAATTCAGCCCTGTATGAGATCCTGTCTAGACGTCCTTTGATGAATTAAAGTGAAAGGAAGTCTAAGTCAAATAAGTCCTTTCCTTCCTCTTGGTCATGGAGTTTCATTGCTGCAATAGAAACCCAAATTGATATACCACATATGGTTCAAACTGAGACTGCTTGGCATTGGAACTTATTAATCTAATTTGCCTTGAAAATTTGTTTGTAAAGAATAAATTCTGATGTTTTACATGGAATAACACCTACTTTTGTGCTCCCATTTGCACAGAAAGGAAGTGTTTTTCTTGACTTAAACTGACATTGTCATATAGTTAAATTCTTCACCAGAAATCCAAAATAGACACATACAGATATGCTTAACAAATCTCCTGAATGTGCCCACATGAATTGATTCTTCCAACTAGAGGAATTCATTACACTAAATTGTTTTTTTAAAGAACTGTACTATATAGCCAGTGTTTTAACTGAAGTGGAAAGGCTAATGGAAATGAAAGATAATTCTGAGTCAAAAGATTATAGAGTAATGGTGAATAAAAAATAACTTTGTAGAATTTCAAAAAATTAAAATCATGGAACTGTAACTCTCAAAGAATTACTTTGTGGTTTCTTTGAAAAACAACTACATTTGGCAGTGCAAATGAAGAACCACTGTATTTGACTAACTTTCTATAAAATAAATTCTAACATGTTCCTTTTGCTTTAAAATTATTGTGTTTTTAGATTCATAAACATGGAATATAGTAGATAACGGTGAAGATGTATTTCATGTACATATTTTTCTTAATCTCTCTGACTGTAAATAATGGTGTTGAGTGGTATTGTGATGTTTCCACTCATGCAAAAGAAAATCAAATTATAATCAAGGAACTGTGTGTTCAGAGCAGTTATCTTCTTCCTTGTTTATGCAGCTGCACTCTTGTTTATAACAAGCCAAGCCAAATGGAAGATTTATTTATTTTTTATTTTTTGTAAAACATAGAGCCATCTTTGGATTGAATTAAATATGTTCTAAGAGGGCTTTACAACTTTGTTTATTGATCAATTTACCCCTTACTCAAACTTCCAAGTTTTTCAAAAGCTAGTCTATACAGACTAGACCGAGGCAACAGATGATACAGTAAGATATATGCTGTCATTCAAGTGTATTACAGAAGTACAACATAAAAAGAAATAAAGGATCTTCTTTCTTTGTGAAAAATACAGTTGCTCTGTGGTATTTGAAAAGATTTAATGCATCCTGCCCTATAACTAGGATCAAAACAGCCTTTCTGCTATTCTTCCTCCAAAAATCTTTCTGCTCATTATATCATGATGTTTCCTGAGATTTGGTGGATTGGAAATCTTTTTTGATAAGGGATAAGAGTTACACTTATCATTGAGTATAAGTGTAAGGGTTGTTGCCTATTGTTTCCCATGGAGTGCTTCCTTGCTCACAGGGTTTGTATATTAGCAGTTCACTATGTGTGCCTGTTGTTTTTTCTCACCAGTGTTTTGCAAAGTTATTTAACCATGATTTCTTAGGTAGAGAGGTAACAAAAGCCTTTAAAAAACATAACAATATTAATACAGGCACAAAGATCACAATTAATAAATTGGACATCATGAAAATATAAAGGTTCAGATTGGGAAAGAGCACCATCATTCAGACTAAAAGGAGGTCTACAGAATGAGAAAACATATTTAGCACCTCTACATTAAGCAAAGACCTAATATCCAATGCACAGATATTAATATACATATACGCATATGCCTCTCCCAAAAACTGGATGTCAAGGAAAGAAAAGAGCAGATTAAAAAGTACGAAACAGAAAAACTAGAAAAAGAAAAAAAACTAGAAAAAGAAGAGATTACGTGGCCAAGAAATAATTAAGTTTTCAACATTCTTATTCGTCATGGAAATAGAAACCAAAACTACTTGGAGATTTTATCTTCAACCACATAAAGGGGCTAAGATCAATGAAACCAATGAAAGCTCATGGTGTAGAGAATGTGATCTAAGTCAAACATTTATTCATTGAGATTAGGAATGCAAGCTTGAGCAGGTACTATGGAAATCAGTGTGGCAATTTCTCAGTAAGTTTGGAATAAATCAACCCAAAGATCCAGTTATTTCATTTTTTGGGACTTACCTTGAGAAATGTAGATCCTTAAAATACAGACACATCTTCAACTATATTCATTGGTATTCTATTCACAATATTCAGAATTTTGAATCAGCCCAGATGCCCAAAAATGAATGAAAAGTTAAAGAAAATGTGGTACATAAATAGAAGGGAGTATTTATTACTCAACTGTTAAAAAAAATAAGTGCAACTTGGTCTTCATGATTTTCTCAAACAAATGGACTGGGAACTGTCCCTGACTCTGTTTCCCGCCTATGGATCTTGTTACTCTAGTTGGGCTGTCATGTTGGGTCTCAGTGAGGGAGTAGGGGCCTTAGACCTGTGGGCGTTTGATGTCCCAGTGTAGAGGAATGCCATGGAGGGAAGGCAGGAGAGAGTGGGTGGGTAAAGAAGCACCCTCATAGAAGCAGAGAATGGGGATATAAAAATAAAGTCAGAGTACCCCCCAAGTGCAAACAGTGGAATCAAAGCAGGGACCACAATCACAAACTGATGAGGGAAACAGAATCTAGTAGATGAAGAAAGATGGTTCTTTGGGGAACTGGGGTGAGTGTGTGATTGGCAAGACATAAAATCTTTGTGATCTTAGATGATCATAGATGGAGGGATTGCCCCTCAAACTCTGAGTATTAATAGTGGAATGGAAATAAACCTCAGTGACTACAAGAAGAAGAGGCTGGTAGACATATTTTGGTGAGAAAAAGCTGTTTCTATTGTCTTTTGAAAACATCTCTTAGACTATCTTCCCTCTTTAGGATGACAAAAGTGCAATTACAATAAATTACACTTGCTGAAGAACAAGAAGGAGGAGGAGGAGGAGGAGGAGGAGGAGGAGGAGGAGGAGGAGGAGAAATCTCAATAGTAGCACTTGAATGTGCATAGTCTTAGGACACAGACATATTTATATGCTTTCAAAATCCTGTGTCATAGACTTTATGCTCTCCTCCTTAGAAAATCATGTAGGTAAAGATCCTCTAAATTCTTTTCTTTCTTTGTTTCCTTTTTATTCCATTTTCACTTAGTTGTTCAAAAACTTCAATCCCTCAAATGAACAGTAGAACAAAAAGTGAACAATGTTGTTGTCTTGTTTCTGAATTTAAGCACACGCTTGTGTGCTTCAAAAATCCCTGGATATATTTTAATGATGTCATTATTCTATTTTTTCTTTTTAATTAATCATTTTACTTGTTTACACTTCAAATGATATCCCCCTTTCTGGTTACATCTCCACCAATGCCCCATCCCATTCCTCTTCACCCACTTCCTTTGGTTTCTATGAGTGTGCTTCTCCCCCCATTTACCCACTCCTGCCTCACCCACTAAGATCCCCCTATGCTAGGGCATCAAGCCTCCTTCCCCTCCCATTGATGTTAGATAATGCCATCCTCTGCTACATATTTATCTGAAGTCCTGGTTTCCTCCATGTATACTTTTTGATTGGTGCTTTAATCCCTAGGACCTCTGGGTGGCCCAGTTAGTTGATATTGTTCTTCTTATGGGGTTTCAACCCCCTTCAGATCTTTCAGTCCTTCTCCTAGATCTTCTCAGTATATTAGTTGGCTATAAGTATCTGCATTTGTATTGGTAATTATTAAGAAGTGTATTTATCACATTAAATGTTTTTAATAAAAAAGAAGTTCTATGTACTTAATGCTGTCATTGCAGGGAGAAAACTCATGGAAACAAGAGATAATGTTGAGTCATAAAATTATGGAATAATACTGAATAAAAATAATATTGTAGAATTTCAAACAGATTAAAACCATCTGAACTATCACTCTCAAATGTTTAATTTGTGATTTCTATGAAAAAAATAATTTTTGGAAGTGTAAATGAAGAAACAGAGTATTTGACTCATTTTCTTCCAAATTGCCTTCTTTTACGTCAAACATACATTGGCTTATAAAGTTTCATAAAACATTCCATATTGTCAATCAGTATATAGATATAGTTCATATTTTTCTTTATTTAATCTCTCTGACTCAGTGTAATGACGTAGGTTGGTATTGTGGTGTTTCAAGTCATGCAAAAGAAAATCAAATCCATAACAAAGGAACTATGTGTTAAGTGCAATCATCCTCTTTTTCCTTGTTTTTTCAGCTTCAGGGTTTTCTGTAACTAGCAAAACAGAATAATTTTTGTCCTAAAAGGTAGAACTATCTGTGATTTAAATCCCATAAAAGAGCTACAAACCTTTCTTTATTGATGAATTTACGCCTCACTCAAACTTCCAAGTTCTTCAAAAGACATTCTATTTGGACTCTACAGAGGCATCATTGGTTTTAGTAAGATCTCTGCTATCATCCCAGGTTTTCACATTGAGTAAAACATAAAAATAGAGGATCCTCTTTATGAAAAATACAGTTGCCCTTTGGTACCTTAAAGGAATCAGAGAATCCTACCTTATAATGAGGTCACAACAGCCTTCATGTTCTTCTGGGTCTTAAAACCTTTCTGCCCCTTTATGCCATAATGTTCCCTGAGATGATTATGGAGAATTTGTGTTGTGGATGTATCTCAGATGTACCTGCTGAGGCTAGGATTTCCAAAATACCTTGATCCTTGTCATTGAACTCCATTACAGTGATCTGTAATAATCTCCATATTGTACAAAGGACACCTGTGATGAGGGATGGTAGTTATATTTATCTTTGGGTACAAGAAAAAGACTTTGACTATAGGAAGGAATGATGCAAGTCTAACAAAGTAGAGATCGTTGATTCATTTCTAGGTACAAAAACACATTAGCTCTGGAATGTTGTTTAGGTTTTTAGTACCAGGCATGATTTGAGAGAGCCTTAATTACAACTACCCAATTATTGGCCACTGCCAACATGTAATTGCATATTATTTGATATTTATAGAAAGTTAGTCCGTTTGATAATGAGTTTTAGTGAATAGCTGTAGCTGAGTAAAAATACTGAGTGCTTAATCTCCCTTAAAAGTTTACACAGTGTTTTCTGTTAATGGAGTAGCTAGCCTACAGGAAGTAAGTTTTTGTGTGGGATCCAAATCATATTATTTGAATCCTATGTATGAAGATTCAGTACCTCAACAATACTATCTTACGTTTAACCTCAGAGAGAAAAACTGGAGACACAATTATAGTCACAGAAATACACCTGACTATGTCTATCAAAGAGCTGATCTTGTAGTCATGTGCTAACACTGACTGGGTTGGGTCCTTATATTTAAAAAACATATTAAGTCTAAATGACATCATATAACCAAACAAGCAAATGGTTATATAGAAGTACTTGCAATTTTGATGTAAAATATTTGTAAGTCTCTTGGACATAAAAAGCAGTCAAAAATATATATTAAAAAATAGGTGTAAAAGAACCAAAACTAATATTATTTTCCCTAGATCTGTACACAAAATTGTTTATAAATTCCTCTCAGATTTTTCATTAAACTCACAATGTCTTAAATTAAATTTCTGTTTTATGCTATATTGTTTTCACAGGCATTTTATATTATGACAGCAAACTGTCAATTATCAATTGTATGTATCAACCCCGTTTAATAATGTTAATGATAAATCGTTCTTTCATTCAATAAATATATTTTGGAGTAGAACAGTTAGATTGGAGGCAAGCCATACTCTACTAAATGGTTACACATCAATACACAAAAACCAATATAAAAATATGAAACCCATAAATTCAAGTCATCACATATGTGAGATAAAAAAGGGAAGAAAACATTTCAGTAATATGAAGGACAAGACAAAGTACAAAAATATTTCGTAATGCAGTTATAATATAAACAAAATCTATGACCTAAAGAGCTAGAAACAGAGTGTAAAGGGCACAAGTTGTCTCTCCCCATCTTTCACTTGTAAAAAGACCAAAGGAAAATAAATATCCAGGAGGAAAGACAACGTAATAGATTATTGACCCAACAACCACATGCTGGGAAATTACTCAGTATCTAATCTCACTCCTTATATATTCTGATGAACAGGAAACAGAACACAAGAAAATCTCATTCTATTGGGAAGAGCAGTCAAGCAGAATGCCACATCTGTTTTCAAATCTTTAAAGACCCATCTCTTTACAATAAGAGGAAGAGACTAAGAGAACCATAGAAGTGTTGGAGCCTGCAACAGGAGCTGACTAAACTGATAGCCTGTAAAACAAGCAATTAGTGCTAAGGCTGTGGAGTGTGACTGTAAGTTCCAAGGTAAGATGACAGTACTTGCAATCCCAAGATTACAGTGTCTAGTGATACATCATAGCCTCTGTCATTGAAACATATTGAGAAGATATTTGGCTATCCTTGGAAAATTTGAAACATTAATCTTGTCATAAGAAGCAATGATATTACTTGGAATCAAATACTTAATGGTCCACCATGTACAATATAGGTAATGAGTGTGTGATGACTCATGGTAACCCAGAATGTTTGTAGATCTTTTGTTGTTATTTGTGTGCATATGAGTAACAGAAAGAAAAAACATAACAGTTATCAATACAGAGATTTTGACTTAAATATTAGTCAATGAAAGAGCAGGCATTGATTTGAAAAAGAGCATTATGGAGAATATGGAAGGGTTTGAATAGAGAAAATTTATAAATGTCATTTTAAATATTTAAAATATACCTTATGTTTCCTGATAATGATTCTTTATTGTCCTTGAGTCAGACAAAAATTTAAAGCACGAGAATTTTAAAAAATACAAAAAATATAATTTTAAGTTCCAAGAAAGTACAACTCCTTATATTTATGAGTTAAGATATTTAACTGAATTTCAATAGAGAGGCTAATATAGCCCACACAAAGTGTCCTTCAGCAGCATCTAAAAGATGTAGGACTTGACAATTTCTACAAGTGGACATTATATGTAATGAGCAGAGAGTATTTAAATCTATATGAGTTTCTGATACAACCTTCTCTTCCACTATGGATTGTGTTAGTTTAAATGGAATAGGTATACAATTCAAATTTTGAGTTTTTATTTTCTTATTGGAAAAAAAAGTAAAGTTTGATTCAAGTATAAGAAGAAAGTAACATAACACTTGTTCTTCACAAAATGCATTTCTAAGGTAGTTATATCTTTCTCTGTGTATAATCACAAACCTGATACCCTGATTCATTTCAAATAAAGATGAAAGTCATAAATAGAGAATAGCAAAATAAAAAATGGTACACAGTGAAAAGAAGCATTTAAAATTTTGTATTTTTTTCAAATTTTCCTTTTGATACCTACTAGACATGAGAAGGAAGATAGGAATATTTCTCCCTTTGAGAAAACTGAGACATCAGTAAAGTCCTGTAGCTTGTGTACCATCCTACTGGAGGAAAGATTGGCAAAGTAAAAGTGCAGTAAACCTATGTGTTTTATCTTCACTTGTTATACTGTTAATTTGCCACACATGCTTGGGCATAACATCTATCAATATGTTGATTGTTCTTTGTGTCTCATGCAGTCCTTTGTTCAACTAATAAATCTTTCATTAGTTTCAGGCAAGGCTTCTTTCCCAGTGATGATGCGCTTTCTCATAATTCTGCTGCTACCAATCATGCTCACTGAAGGCAGGGTAAGTTTAAAATAGATAATTGTCTCAGATCTGCCTAACAAATTTGTGAAATTGTCCACTGTTTGACAGTGGTGGAATCCAATTTGTCTGATATGTGACAGCATTATCAAGCAGTCTTGGAGAATTTACCAGGTTTATGGTGATAAGAGAGGAAGTTTTCACTCTCTACCACTGGTGGGTATAAAAGCCACTGGTAGCATGTAGTAATAGGTCACCTGGAATAGAGGTGAACTCCAAACATAGGGTACTTTCTAGACCTCCAATTGGATCATAATTGATAGAACCATGTCAGTTCCAAAGCATGGAGAGAAGACTACAGTTATCAGGTATGTTTTGGTTAGAATGTTCCCAAAGTAAATATAAGGCAGAGACAGAGATACTGAGACAATTTTTAAAAAAAAAAATATAGGTGTTAGGGAAGGAAAACAGCAAAAATTATCCTTTAATGTCTACGTCAAGTCTGCCATTATTTCAAAAGAAAAGTAACCTTATTATCACTCTGTAGCATTCAAATGTTTTTAATATGATTACTGGCATAATGTTCATTCAATATGACTTTTGAATTCAATAATAAAACTAAGATTAAAATGACAATATTTACTTAGATAAGATTCTCACAGCTACAGATGACTAGAATTTATATTCTTTCTCCAAGGATTTGGTAATTGTTTTTGATCAATTTGTTCAGGCACTTTCTAATGGTTCTTATTCTTGGGGATATAAAATAGAAAATAAATATAGACAGGGAGTACACAATTGTGTTATCACATAGTGAGATCTATGAGGACAGGACTCAAAAATTCTAATCATATCAATATTTGTTCATGGCAAGAGAAAAAATTCACCCCAAAATATTAGAGAAAATATATACAAAACAGTGTCCTTTACGTGTAGTTAAAATATTGTTCTTACTCATATGCCACCATACTGTCATAGAAATTCAACTTCAAATCTCGGTCTGACAATTCCTGAGCTTTGTTCTACACCATGCACTCCATCTCCATATTCACATATCTGCAAAATAACTTTTAAATTTGAACAAGTGTTATTAGATGATAAGACCCATTACTATCAACCTGAATAAACAGAGAAGTAATCACTTTACTATATCAGGTTACCCTTTTCAAAAGAAAAAGAAAGAGAAAGAGAGAGAGAGAGAGAGAGAGAGAGAGAGAGAGAGAGAGAGA
>NW_021604617.1:14514864-14578174 GCF_004785775.1 Grammomys surdaster
AAGAAAGAAAGAAAGAAAGAAAGAAAGAAAGAAAGAAAGAAAGAAAGTGTTTATATCAGAAAAGCCCTGGAACATTTGCTACAGATATGTGAAATAATTATCTTAGACAACTGAGAAATAAGCCTTTCTTGAATTGAGCTAATCCATCTCTAACTTTAGGTGACCAGAGGTCATTGTATTCTGGTAAGTGCTATGGTTAATCATAAACTTACAGCCTCTCTTCTTAATGCATCTTTATATCTATAAATGCATAGTTTTTGTATGTCTAAAAGTAACACATTCTATATAAAAATAATCTCTTCCTCAGGTTCTGACACAGACTCTGAAAGAAAGCAACACCTCTGCTGATCATGGGAATGTCTTCGGCTTGATTAATAGGCAAATTGAAAAAGCAATTTTGAAAATTTCGGTCAATTATACATGGCTCCAAATGATACCAACGAATATTTGAAGGCATACTCTGATATTCAGTACATGTTGGACATGGGTGGTTTTTTTTTTGAATGATCTGAGAATATATTTTTTTAGAAATAATGGATTCAATAAGTATCATTTGCATGACCCATTCAAGAGACTGGTGTTAGGCACCAAATACAAAGTTTTATTCTCTCATTCAAAAACATTTTTGAGAAATACATGAGATTAGCGAGTGCTGAGTTTTTTTCCAATGAAAGTAGGTTAACCAAGAGCCCATTAATATACTAAATATGGGTCTCTCCAATATGCTCTATTTTGAGTCCAATATATCATTTAGTGAACCAAATAAACACATTATCAGTGGAGATTATAAATTCAATAACATAAGAAAATTAGTCTCCTTACCTAAAAGTAGCAAAAGTTGTTCTGAGAAAGCAATTGATGGTGTAGGAAGCTAGCAAGTAGCACCAATTCAAAATTAAGAGCCTAACATTTCTTTCCTGAAATTAGTGGTTCTCAAACTTACAAAATATATTTTGTCATGTCGTGGTGATCTTGAAATGCAAAATTTTTTATTGCTACGTTACAATTGTAAATCTGCTACTTTTAAGAATTTTAGTGTAAATATCTGATATGAAATGCCTGTGAAATGGTCATTGGATCCCCATAGGAGTCACATAATCAACAAGTTGAAAATCTCCACTTTAAATTCAATTTCATTTCATGGCATGATTCACAATAAAATCACCATGTACCACTCAATTTTCCTTACTGTAGTCTGATTCAACTGAATGAAAATGTATTATGGTCCAAACTATGAACCTTTGTAGGTATACAATACTGAATATCATTAGTTTTATTTTTGTGATTATTTGATGATTTTATACAAATATGTTAAAGATTTTGACTCCAGAGTTAAGAATCCATTTCCTTCCATCTCTCATGAAATGTAAACTTTACTCCCAGTAAACATTCTACCATTTTTTGCCTTTGTAGTTGTTGTTATACACGGAGTTTAACCAAGTCTGCACACATTGTCATAGGTTTGAAGTTATCCCTGTCACAAAGCCATGTCACCAGTGGCTAAGCCACTCAATGTGACTCCTCCTGCTACAGGACTGCCTACTGCCAGTTACTCCCTGAAGAGCAACCTGCTCCTATGAGACTCTTTCCCAACTATAAATGAATGGTGAAAAGCCAAGTCTTGTCTAGGTCATGTAGAAAAGAAGTTCATGTTCATTCAAGTCAGTTAAGATCTTTCAAAACTTGAGTAAAGAGCTAGTAAATCAATTATATTTGAAGATGAGCATTTGTAAATAGAAAAACATTCACTGTTACATTTCAGAATGGCTGGTCATCCCCTTTAACATTAACA
The DNA here is from genome assembly GCF_004785775.1 of Grammomys surdaster. Classification (NCBI taxonomy): domain Eukaryota; kingdom Metazoa; phylum Chordata; class Mammalia; order Rodentia; family Muridae; genus Grammomys; species Grammomys surdaster. Next base: position 14,516,657 of record NW_021604617.1, read on the forward strand.
ATGCTTCTTTTAGGTTACTAGTAAGGTTACTTCCATCTAAATATTTACTGTACATACTCATAGTGCATTTGAAAGAAAGCTCTGAAGCTTCTAGGGTCTTAGATTATGGAACTATTTGACACTATTATCAGAGAAAGTCCTCAAAGTAGATGTGGATTCAGAGTCTGAAATTGATCTCTATAGAGCTTTTCATGGTTTGCCCGTGCAGTGTGAATTTGTCATTGTCTATATCTTATGCCCAAATCTTAGATAATTATTTGCCATAATAAGATGATTTTTTAAAAAATTTCATCATCTATAAAACAATAGAAAACAGTGAGGTCTACTTTTCATTCTTTAAACATAAATTACAGGTAAACACAGCTTTAAGTTCTTAGTGCAGACTTTCACATATTCTTTTGTGAGTGTGAAGAAAAATAGAAAATTAAAATCAAAAAGAGTGTTAATCTGCTAAAAGTGGCTTTTCTACAAATAAATATGGAGTATAGATAATTTTATCTGTAGGATTAATTTATACAGGTACTTCTCTCTCATTCCTAAGTGTAAATCACACTCTCTAGACTGTATTATTCTTTCTCCTTTTACCTAAATATAACTATGGTTGACAACCTTCTAGATCAATAACAGCAGGCTAATCTATAGGACTATTTTTACTGAATCCCTGTGATGTTCTTGACTTCTCTGGGGATGTGGGCCACTTTCCATCTTGTGTGTTGAGATAGGGTTTCTTTTTAAAATCATGGCCTACTGATTGCCAAACTGAGTGGTCTCAACATTATTGGATTGTGATTTTCCATCCTTCCAATGCTGAAATAACTAACATGACAACCATCATCAAAAGATGAACAATTTATGAAAACTTGATGAGTGATTTATTAATTAATTTTTATTCACTTTCCATTCTTATCACAGTAACACCTCCACAATCTTTTCCAAGTCCTCATAACCCTGTCATACTCTACTACTGAAGCCAATCAAGGCAGACAAGTTATGGAAAATTAATCCAAAATAATAGGACAGACTCAGAGATAATTGCTGCTATTAGGTGACCCATGTGCAGACCAAGCTGTAATAATTTTATATATGTTTAGAGGGCTTAGGTCCAGCCCATGCATGGTCTTTGGTTGGTAGTTCAGTTTCTGTGACCCCCTACCAGTCCAGATAAGCTGACTCTGTAGGTCTTCATGTAGTGTCATCTACTCCCTCCATCTCTGTCAGTCCTTCCACCAATTTTTCCAGAAGACTCACAAAACTTTGCCTAATCCTGGGCTATGGGACTCTGCATCTGTTTCTATCAGTTACTAGATGAAGCCTCTCAGATGACAGTTGTGCTAATGCCTGTCTGCAATTATCGCAGTGTCGACTATTGGCTCTCTTCCACGTGATGTGTCTTTACTTGGGACAGTCATTGTTTGACCATATCCTCAATCTCAGCTCCATTTTTAACCTTGAACGTCTTGTAAACATGACAAATTTGGTGTAGAAGGTTTTGTGGTTTAGTTGGTGTTCTCTGCACTCTTCTGGTAGTTCCACCAGGCAATAGAAGGTGATAATTTCAGGCTTCATATCCCCATCTGCTAGAAGTCTCATTTAGTGATACCAAACATGCACAATTCTTGTACAGCTAAGCCCAGATTTTTATTATTATTATTTTTATTATTATTATTATTGTTGTTATTACTAGCTAGACTTTTTTTTCAGTCTATATTTAATCCTCATCCTGGTCTACCTGCTGACTATTCCACATCCCACAACTCTGCCCCTCTTTTCAAGAGAATATCTCCACCTTGTACTATGCCAGACATCTACCAAAAAAAAAAAAATACAGTTTCAATGCAATCCCCACCAAAATCCCAACACAGTTCTTCAAAGACATGGAAAGAGCAATTCTCAAATTCGTCTGAAAAAGTAAAAAATTCAGAATAGCAAAAACACTTCTTAACAACAAAAGGACTTCTGGGAGAATCATCATCCCTGACTTCATGTTATACTGCACAGCAATATTGATTAAAAACTGCATGGTATTAAAACAGAGACATTAATCAATAAAAAATAATTGAAGACCCAAAAATAAAAGCATGTACTTACAGACTCTTGATCTTTGACAAGAAAGCCAAATATATACAATGGAAAAAAAAGAAAGTATCTTCAATAAATGGTGCTGGTCTCACTGGCAATCTGTATGTTGAAAAATGAGAATAGACCCATGTTTGTCACCTTGTACAAAGTTCAAGTCCAGTTAGATCAAGTATCTCAACATAGAACCAGGTATACTCAATCAAATAGAAGAGAAAGTGGGAAAGATCCTCGAACTCATTGGCAAAGGGGAAATTTTTCTAAACAGAACTTCAATGGCTCAGGCTCTAAGATCAAGAATTGATAAATGGGACCTCATAAAACCAGAAAGCTTCTGTAAGTCAAAGTACATAGCCAATAGGACCAATTGGCAGCCTGCAGATTGGGAAAAAGTCTTTACTAATCCCATATTGGATAGAGGGTTAATATCCAAAGTATATAAATAACTCAAGAAGCTAACCACCAAGAAACCAAACAACCCAATCAAAATAAACAGAGAATTTACAATAGAGCAATCTCAAATGGCTGAAAAGCACTTGAGGAAATGTTCAAAGTCCCTAATTATTAAGGAAACTCAAATCAAAATAACCTTGAGTTCCCACCTTACCCAAATTAGAATGGCTAAGGTCAAAAACTCAGTTGAGAGCACATGTTGGCGTGGGGAAAGAGAAACACTCCTCCAGTGCTGGTGGAATTGCAAGCTGGTAAAACCATTCTGGACATCAATCTGGATGGAGGTTCCTCAGAAAATTAAAATAGATGTACCTGAACTACTCTTAAGTGTATACCCAAAAGATGCTCCACCATTACACAGGAACACATGTTGTACTATGTTCATAGCAGCCTTATTTGTGATAGCTAGAAACTGGAAACAACCCAAATGTCCCACAACAGAAGAATGGACACTGAAAATGTGTTTCATTTACATAATTAAGAATGAGGACATCATGAGTTTTGCAGGAAAATGGATGGAACTAGAAAAAAGCATGCCCCATTTTGTGTTGTTTGTTGATATCTAATATCAAAATTTCTTTATATATTAGCCCTTTGTCAGGTCTAAGGTTGGGGAAGTTCTTTTCCCATTGTGTAGGCTGCTGTTTTGTCATTTTCAATGTGTCCTTTATCATACAGATTTTATTCAGTTAGATAAGATCTCATTTATTGTTGATCTTACACTCTGATGTGGTGTTTTGTTCAGTAAGTAATTTCCTGTGCCAATTGTTTCAAGGCAGTTACCCAATTTCTCTTCTGTTAGATGTAGTTTATCTAGTCTCATGTTGAGGTATTTGATCAACTGGAACTTGAATTTTGTACAAGGTGATAAATATGGATCTATTTGTATTCTTATACATGCAGACATCCAGATTTACCAGCATCATTTGTTGAATATGATTTCTTTTTTTTCATTGTATAATTTTGGCTTACTGGTCAAAATTAAAGTATCCATAGGTGTGTGTGTGTGTATGTGTGTGTGTGTGTGTGTGTGTATTTCTTAGTATTTGATTATATTACAATAGAACAAGCTGTCTGTTTTTATGCCAACACTATGAGGTTATTATTCCTATTACTCTGTGGTACAGCTAAAAATCAGGGATTGTGATACCTAGAGAAATTCTTCTATTGTACTGGATTGTCTTAGCTAACCTGGGTTTTTGCTTGTTTGTTTGTTTTTGTTATTGTTGTTGTTGTTTTCCTACATTAACTTAAGAATGGTCCTTTCCGGTTTTTTAAAATTTGTTTAACATTTTGATGAGAATTCTATTGAATCTATAGAATGCTTTTGATAAGATGCAATTTTTAGTATGTGAATCCTACTGATGCAGGAGCAGGAGAGATCTTTCCATCTTCTGCTATCTTCTTCAATTTCTTTTTTCAAAGATTTGAATCTCTTGTCCTATAGGTCTTTCACTTTATCAGGTGCACCAATATATTGCATATTATTTTGGTATATTGTGAAGGGTATTTTTCATAATTTCTTCCTCATCTTATTTATCATTTGTATATATGAGCTTTTACATTTTAATATCCAGCCACATTGCTGAAGGTGTTTATCAGCCATAGGAATTATACTGCAGGGTTTTCCAGTCACTTATGTATAGTGTCATATTGTCTGGAAATATTGATACTTTGATTTCTCTGTTCTTGATTTGAATCCCCCTTTTCTCCTTTAGTTGTCTTATTACTTTATGTAGAATCCCAAACACTATAGATAACAAGTAGATGAACAACTTTATATTGTCGCTGATTTTAGTGACATTGTTTTTAGTTTCTCTCTGTTTAGTTTGATGCTGGCTATTAGCTTGCATTGTGTGCATTATGGTATATTATCTTAACTATATTTTGGGAAGTGCCTTGTATCCCTTATCTCTCCAAAACTTTTAACATGAACAAGGGTTAGGTCTTGTGAAAAGGTTTCCTTGGCATGTAACCAAATGATCACGTGATTTTATTCTTCCAGTTTTTTTAATACATTGGATTACATGAATGGATTTTTGAATATTGAACCATCACTCCTGGATTGAAGCCTACTTGATCATAATGGCTGAAGTTTTGATGGGTTCGTGGGTTTGGAATGCCAGTATCTTATTAGATATTTTTCCATCAATCTTCATAAAGAAATTGCTATTCAATTCTCATTCTTTGTTGGGTGTCTATGTGGCTAGGTATCAGAGTGATTTTTGCCACATAGAATAAGTTTTTGCACTAATCCTTTTGTTTCTATATTTTGGAATTGTTGGAAGATTAATGATATTAGCTCTTTTTTAAAATTCTGAATTCTGACAGATGTCTGAGCTAAAACCATCAGGGCCTGGGAATTTTTGGGGGGGCGAGGCGGGGGACAATTTTAATGACTGTTTTACATCCCTTAGGAGTTTTAAGAATATTTAGATTGTTTAGTTGATCTTGATTTAACTTTGGTAAATGAAATCTATCAAGAACATCATCCATTTCATTTAGATTTTCCAATTTGATAGAATACAGGCTTTTGTAATAAGACAATGATTCTTGGGACTTCCTCAATGTCAGTTGTTATGTCCTTCTTTTCATTTTTGATTTTGTTGGTTTGGATACTGTTTTTCTGTCTTTTAGTTATTTTGACTAAGGGTTTGTCTATTTTTTTTTATTTCCTCAAAGAACCATTTGTTGGTTTTGTTAGTGTTTTTTTACTGTTTTCTTTTTATTCTAATTTATTGATTTCAGCCCTGAGATTGATGACATCATACAATCTTCTCCTGTTTAGTTTGTTTGATTCTTTTTGTCCTAGATCCTTCAGATGTGCGGATAGTATGTGAACCCTCCAATATCTTTAAGAAAACGCTTAGCGCTATGGACTTTCTTCTTAGCACTGCTTTCATACTGTCTCATACATTTATGTATGTTTTGCCTTTGTTTTCTAGAATTTTTAAAATTTCTTCCTAATTTTCTTATATGATCCACTGGTCAATGAGTAGAGAAATGTTTAGTTTCCATTAGTATGTAGGCTTTTATTTTTCTATTCTTTTTTGAAATCTAGTGTTAATCCATGATATTTTGATCATGCAGAATATTGATTAGTTTTGACATGAGTTCATAAAGTCCTGAGAAGCAATTATATTAACTTGTATTTGGGTGAAATATTCTGTAGTTTTCTGCTAGGTCCATTTGATTCCTGATGTATGGTATGTTTATTATTTTGGAGTTCAGTTTTGGTTTTGATGTCTTGTCTATTAGTGAGGTTGGGGTGGTAAAGTTTCCCACTATTAATCTGAAGGGTTTCCTGAGTGATTAAAGCTTTAGTAGCATTCCTTTTAGAAATATGGTGTCAGTTGCATTTGCGACATACATGTTCAGAAATGAGGTCTTATGTTGTTGGATTTTTTTTTCTTTCAAGAGTGTGAATTGTCCATCCTCATTTTTTGATTAATTTTTGTTGAATGTTTATTTTATTAGATATAGGAATTGACTAACCAGGTTGCTTCTTAAGTATGTTGGATTGAAAACTCTTATTGTTCCTTACTACTTTGTGCTGAGTTAATATCTATCTTTGATGTTGAGTTTGATGCTGTGTTTCTTGTATGGCAGAAAGACGGATCCTTTTTTTCCATCCATTCTGTTAAGCTGTGTCTTTTTATTCATGAACTTAGTTCATTGAGGTTGAAAAATGATTGCTAAATCCTGTTATTTTCATGGTGGTGGTGTTTGTGTGTGTGTGTGTGTGTGTGTGTGTTTGTGTGTGTGTTTCCCTTCATTTCATTTTCCTCTTGTGGAATTCTTTATTTTTAGCGTTTTAATGATATAGTCAACTTCCTCGGGTTGTAGTTTTCCTTTGTAGTGCTGGATTTGTGGATAGTTATTGACTAAATTTGGTTTTGTCATTGAATAACTTATCTTTCATCTATAATATTATAAAAATTTTTGCTGGGTATAATATTCTGGAATGACATATGTGTTCTCCTGGAGTCTGCAAGTTTTCAGTCTAGACACTTCTGTTTTTTCATAACTTTATTGAATTTTTTAGTGTAATTCTGATAGGTCTGCCTTTATATGTTATTTGTCCTTTTTCCTTGTAGATTTTAATATTATTTCCTTGTTCTTTACATTTAATGTTTTACTCACTATGTTACAAAAGAGCTTTCTTCTCTGTTCCAAATATATCTGTTGTTCGGTAAGAATCTTTAATGTTTATCAGTATCTATTTCTTTAGATTGGGGACATTTTCTTCTATGATTTTGTTCAAAATATTGTTAGGTGTTGGAACTAGGAGTGCTCTCCTTCAATTCTTATGATTCTTATTTTTGTTATTTTCATCATGTTCCAGATTTCTTTTTTTTTATACTTTATTTTTTCTCAAATCGTAATTCATTCATGCAGGGGTTATAAATACAGAAAGGCATGATGTGGGGAAGGGAATGACAATGGAGTGTGGGTGTTCAGGGAGAACACAGATATCTTCAGAACCGGGTATTGGCTGGGTGAAGGTTCAGGGGACAAGTCACTATGACTCTGCCTGTGACTCACTTGTCCTTATCTAAGTTGGTATTGTCTGTCTAGGCTACCTATCTCTACAAAGTCTATGACTACTCAGGCTGGTAAATTTCCACAAAAGCTGCCTGTTTACATTAGCTTATAGCCATCTGTTTCAATGTTTTTCCACTGAGACCCAAGACTTAGTGTTAGTATACATGTATGACAGGCCTATTGCTAATTTTAGGCCTATGGTTGATTTTAGGTCTTCAGTGTGTAAGCAGGGCTGCCCCTGACATCTCCTCCCTTCTCTAAGTATAGAAGGGCTGTGGCAATTCTAAACTTGAGAAGGCGGGGTTAGAGGCCTGACCTCCAGTATTTGAAGGGGACTTTGTAATGGCTCCAGTCCACCTGTTGTTGTCCAGTGTAGCATGAGGGCCATACCCATCCTGATGTCTTTTTCCTGGAGAGGGGATACTTTTGACATCAACCCCTATGCAGTCATGCTTGTCTCTCAGGGAACTCAGATAGATATTTTTATCTTTTATTTATATTCCCTTGCAGTGCTTAGCCTCACAGCCTAAGCAAGAATTCAGATCACCTGTCAGAGGGGTTTCTGGGTGGCCCCTCTCTGCTTGATCTAGGGGCAGAAGTCCCCCCTCTTAGGTTGGCTGGAGATGGGTTTTGGAAACACCCTGTATAAAGTAACAACCTCATCTTGAGTCTCGTGGTCCTCCATAGGTAACTTATGATAATGTATTTGAGTAGGTTTTGCTACCAAATTATTTATCTGTTGTATCACAGAGTTAGTCCGCCTACTTGAGGGTGTTCCAGATTTCTTAAATGTTTTTTGTTAGGATCATCTTAGTTTTAACCTTTTCTTTAACTAATGTATTGATTTCTTCAATCATAACTTCTGTGCCTGACATTCTCTCTTCCATCTCTTGTATTCTGTTGCTGATGCTTCTGTCTATACTTCCTGTTTTCTTACTTAGTCTTACTTAGTCCCCCACAACCACAAGATTCCCTCAGTTTGTTTTTCCTTTCTTTCTGCATTTTCCATTTTCAGTTCTTATACAGTTATGTTTGTTTACCTCTTGGATTGTAACTCCTACATTTTTTTAAAAATTCATTCATTTCCCCTTTAAGACATTTATCATCTTAAGATTGAATTAACCTCATCTTCTTATGCTTTGGTTCTGTTAAGATATACTGGGCTTACTCTAGTAGAATAGCAGGGCTCTACTGATTACATAGTATCCTGTATCTGTTTGATTGTATTTCTTTGCTGGCCGTTAGTCATCTTGTTGTCCCTAAATGTTGTTCATATGGATAGAATTTCTAGATAAAGTATGCAAACCTGTGGGCCTGATAATGGACTTTATGGAACAGCATGTTGCACATTTCTGCTGTCTGTTTGCCAAGTGTGTTACACAGTCATTTTATTTTTATTATTAATTTGTCTATAAATTTTAACAAATGTAGTGATATCTTCTTCAATTACCTTGCTACTATTTTCTTATTTATTTGTACTATTCATTAAAATTTTATTAACCAAATAAAATAAAATATTCACATATATTTAATAAGTATCTATGAAGTTAATATGCTAGCATGGAGAATATAACTTATTGTTTGTAATTTTTTTAAAATGAAGTGAGATTTGAGTAGTGTGTTTAAGAATTTTTTAATTAAATTTATTATATTTGGTATAATTTAAAATAAATCATTTGAAGTAGAATTTTATGAGTTTTTATTGAGTGGTTATTTCCTAAATTTGGAAAATGCTCCCATAGGATCAAAAATGAATTTCAGAAGACTCAGGAAGTTAGTGAAACTAGGGTCATGACTCCGAAAGATACGTGTTTCACTTGCTGCTGAGAAGAAGCATCTTTGCAGGAGCTCCCTTGAATTAGCATAGGGAGACCCATGAATCAAGAAACTTCCTGGATGATATTTGAAAGTTGTCAGCAATGCTGAGTTATGCTTTGGTAATGTAGCTGTCTGAGTTACCCATACGCTTCCATGTGTTACCGCCAATATATTTCCCTAAAAAGCCACACTAAAGTAATTGATTCACCATATCAAACATGAGTTCAATTGGTTCATTTGTCTGTTGGTGGTAACTAACGTAAAGTCTTACATTGCCCATATTATACCAGCAAAAGTCTTGTCAAATGACTTCAATGTAATTCTCCTTTAAAATCTGAGAGGAGTGAATATTTGACTTAGGCATTTTTCATTTTAACCTTTATTAATTTTAATAAACAATATAACTCTCTAAGACTGACTTTAATGAAAGATGGTACACTGTTTACTCCATGTTGAATCCTCATCTTGTGTGTTTCCATCTACACAGAGAAATCTTGTCTAAGAGACAAAAACATTTATTATCACATGAGGTAACATTGTATGAGAATTAAACACTATATATGATGGAAAATTGAAACATGGAGACTTTCAACAGTGTTCTCTATAATACAGAAGAAAAAAAAGTATAATACAAAGACATTGAAACCTATGGAGCCTATTTTGCCAACTACTCCTGAGCATACTCCTGGCCTTGACTATACTTGAGATGTTCAGTCTTTCCTTTTAAAAGAACTAAAATTTCCCCTCTCCTAGCAGCTACTATTATCAAATACTTTTCGGTTAAGAATGGGAGTTTGTGCCACTTTACATCCTCCATTTTATACTTAAGAATAGGGTCCATGCACAGAAGTAGATGGCTAACACATGAGAACTCTGATAAATTTGGAGGCTTATTTTATCTTATGGCAATTTTTTGGACATTTAAAAACCCTTACTGCTCATTTCTTTTATATTATTATTTTCCCTTTTGTGTATTTATGGTATTTTCTTAGATGTGAATTGATCACACCAGCCCAGTCAACAGGTTCTCCAGTGCAGGAGTGAAGATTAAAAAGAAAAAAGACAATCAGACAACATTGTAGTAGTACTCCAGCCAGTTCTGAGGCTGAGGCAGGTTTATTTTGTCCAATCTACTTTAATACCTTTTTAATTACATGCAAGTGTTTAGGTCAGTTCTAAGTTGAGGAACGAGCAATACAATAAATGCAAATAATCAAAGACAAGCAAAGCAATAAGTCCCATGATCACTCCCATAATCACTGTTTCTAAGGGCTTGTCAGGATGACAAAAATATCTGAGCCTACTTCTCTGTCCTAGACCATAGTTATATTCATGCCTGAAGCCTATTTCTTTGTTCTAGTCTAAGATTTGTATTCCTGACTGAAATTACTTCCCTGATTTAGCCTGAAATTAGATCCCACCTGAATTTTCTTCCTTGTCTTGGCCTAATGTCAGATTCCTGCCAAGCAGCCCCGAAATCTCTCCAAAGTGAATGGGTGGCTCTGTGTTTTCTGGTATTTTTTTTTGTCTCATTATGGTTTTTATTATTTAAATTAATTAATTTTATTTTATCATTCTTGTTTCTTTTCTTTTAGATACCTATTTATTTTCTAATGTGAGAAATCATAAAAGTGGATTAGGTGACATAATATTAGAGGATCAATGCAGAGTTTTGGGAGAAGAAATAGTAATTAGTATACAGTCTATGAAAACTATTTTTCAATTAATTGTTATTAAAATGAAAAGCATATGTTTAATTAACTTATAAGTTACTAGGTTTTCATAGGATTATTTGCCAATCCTTTGCTTTCTCAACACAATTTCTATCATATTTTCCTTACATCTTTCTGCATCAATACCTTCTTGAATTTCTAAATCATGTTGTATTCCATTATATCATACCCTGTGTGTTCTAAATTTACTTATTGGTATTTTTAACTGATTACAATTTTTATGATTGTATATCACTTTTTATTCACTCTTCATTGTATTGGGTCTTTCTGATTCCCCTACTTTTGCTACCCTCTCCATGACTGTAAATTTCTTCAGTGAGAGGTGCCCAGTTCAAATTAATTTTACCCATGTTCCACTATCAGACCATCATTAATGCCCCTCCTCCTCGTATAGCATTTATAGTAAACTGATTTTTTCCAGACCTACTCTAATAGAGATAATACATAAACCTATTCACATATGAGAGAACAATGTTTGCTTTTATCTTTCTATGCCTGGGAAACCTCACAGGATGACATATTCAAGTTCATTCAATTTGCCTGTGAATTTTATGACTAAATTTTTCTTTTTGTTTTAGTAATATCCCATTGTGTATGTACATGTACCACATTTTATTATATATTGAATCACTTTTTTTACTATTATAAACACAGCAAAAATAAACATGGATGTACAAATATAAATACAGAGGGATAAAAAGTCATTTGTGTATTTGGACAGGTGAGACATCTCTGAATCTCATGGTATTTCTAGTTTGATATCTTGACAAACAAATGACTGATTTAAACAATGGGTTTGCTTTTATAGTTTATTAACAGTCTCAGGGCTTCTACTTACAACCTTTTTAATATCCATGATACCTTTTTTATCATTTGCATTAGTGATGATGAAAATTTAGTCATCATTTTCTTAGTGTTTTAGTTTCAATTTTAATACACGCATAAAACTACTTTTTATCAAACCCACTCATCTCCATTCCTACTTCTCCTATTTCTATCTTATTCCCTGATCACTTTCCCTTACAAATATATGTACTTCCTATCTTTCCTTTCTAAGACTTTTAAATCCACTTAGTGGCACTTTTCTATGTATGTGCATAGGGCATAAGCAAATTTATCTGCCTTAAAATGTTGTGCATAGCCCTCATGGTTTCCATCCTAAAGGATAATATTAGCAAATATGCATCCTCTATATTCTTCTCTTTTTGTATCCCTTTTACTTCCTTTTAACTCAATTACTCCAAGCTTTAAGCCCTATATGAATAGTATTATAGAAAGTGGACATTTTCTTGTTTCTGAACTTTTTAGGGATAATTAACTGCATCCTTAGTTGAAATATAAAACAATGATGGTAATTACCTTTTCTGTGTACATAAACATCACGTATGAATAAACTCCTCTTTCTAGAGGTGTAAATGTAGCATAAAATACACAACTCAAAGTAGATTAGGAGACTATAAGTACATGACAGTACTGAGTAAAACCAAGACTTGGAATATATTAAAACATCAGATCAACAATTTCAAGTAATAGTTTAATACTCACCCTGTATCTGTCAAAGCAGCAGGTCTCAAGCTGTGGATTGTGACCACTTAAGCTATCACAAAACAGATATTCTGCAATATATATATATATATATATATATATATATATATAATACAAATATGAAAATATATTATATATTAATATATGCAATACACATATATAAATTACAATATATGTATATATAATATATTATAATTCATAACTTTACAAAATTTTACAAATGAAGTAAAAACAAAAAATAAGAATAAGATCACTACAACATGAGGATTTGTACTAAAGGGTTGCAGCATCAGGGGCATTGAGAATTAATTCCTTAAATGAAGGATTATTTTACAGTACAAATGCCTTAGACCTATGAATCTGTCATCTGCATACCTAGTGTATTCATAAGCACACCAAAAATCAAACAACTACGACTACCTGATGGCTGCCACCATGGTAGATGCTGTTAGTTTGTTAACAACCATTACACTTAATGCTTAACTCTATGGCTAACTATTCTACCAAGCACTTGTCTATATGTATTCTGACTATACCTCCTTTCTATGGATAATAAGTTCTGGGCCTTACCGTTAAGCTAATGTAATGATGCCAAATATAGAATTTTTCCTTGTGACTTGGGTCTTCACTGGACAAGCTGAATCAAACAATACCTAATCTAAGTATCACAGCAGCACTATCTTGTCCTTAGGTTAGATATTAAACTTAAGAGCATCAGCATCATTGAGCTGATACTACTTTTTCTCCTTAACCCCTTTGAAGCGATTGCATAACCTATATATGCAACATTCATTTATACAGGAAAGACAAAAATTGATGTGTGATTTGTAATGTCTTGAAACTAGGTTAGTAATTAAATTTCAAATAAAAGACTATATGTGTCAGTGGCCACTGATATTACCTTACAGACAAACTAGAATTACCTGGAAATAGGAAACCTTATTTGAGGACATGATTAACAGAGATGTCTATAAATAATTTTCTTAATTATTAATATGTTGAAGAAGGCCAAGCTTATTGTGAATGGACCCATCCCTGTCCTGGCGTTTTTTCTGTTCTATAAGAAATCTGGTCCAGCAAATATCAGTTGAAACAAGGCAGTAAGCATCAAATATACATGACTTCTTCATCTGAACCTGATCCTGCCATGGTTTTTTGTTTGTTTGTTTGTTTGTTTGTTTAGATTTGTTTTGTTTTGTCTTTATTTACTAACTTCCTTAGATGGTGAGCAGTGACAAGCATATGTAAACCAAATAAACCCATTCTCTGCCACTTGATTGTTTGGGTCATAGTGTTTCATTGCAGCAAGAGAAACTGTAACTAACACAGGTTGGCGTTAGAATTTTATGTTACTTATGTAACAGAATAGAATGTGTTTTAGGAAGGTTTGTTGAATGTCGGACCTAGAAGGGCTGCTATGCCCTGGTTGACACTTTCTGTGTGCTGCTTTCTACTAAGTAACATTCTATGGTTCCTCTAAGATCAAAAACATCCTGACTAAGGCATGGTACCCCAGGAAGGGAATTTACACTTGACATCCCATTTCCCCAAGTTGAGTTCCTGTTTTTTTTCCTGAGTTTGTGTTTTTCCTTCCATGGCTTGGTGTATATATTGAATGCAGTAAATGCATTGACATTCTCTCATAATGGATGTCCTGAGTCTGAGTCTCTCTTTAATCCTCAGGCCTACAATCAAGCTGGTACTCCGGACAGTGCTGGAGTTGAAGAATATTGGGCTGTTTTTTTTTTTTATTTTGGCTGGAAAGCAATTGGCAGCATGGCCAGTTAAAACCAGAGGTAACCAAATAGGGAGAAGTAAGCACAAGAACATAAGCAACAGAAACTAATGCTATTTGGCATCATCAAAACCCAGTTATCCTGGATACCTCAACACACAAGAAAACAAGATTCTGATTTAAATAAAATCTGATTATGATGATAGAGGATGTTAAGAGAGACATAAATAGCTCACTTAAAGAAATACATAAGAACACAGGAAAGCAAGTAGATGCCCTTAAAGAACAAACACATAAATTCCTTAAAGAAATATAGAAAAATGCAAACAAACTGGTAAAAGAATTGACCTAAACCTTCTAGGATCTAAAAGTGAAAATAAAACCAATAAAAAAAAATCACAAAGAGAGACAACTCTGGAGATAGAAAACCTAGGAAAGTGATCAGGAGTCATAGATGCAAGCATCACCAATAACCGACATGTAGGTCCTAGTTATTCGTGGGGGTGAGGAGGACTACAACCTGAAAGAAGAATGGGCGAGAGAGGGAAAGGACTCAAGGAGGCATTTGCTTGTCAAGAGTCTTGTATTTGAACGTGAAATGCTTTTTTATAGTATGCTTTACAAGGGGAGGGGGGAAGAGGGGCCAGGTGGTGGAAAAGTACAGAATCTTCATGGCCTGTGTCCTGAAACATTTCATGCTCTACACTGTACACTGCCTTGAATTATGATCTACCTACTATTCTTCAGAAGATATGGTACACTGCTTGCCAAGCAGGATCTTGCAGTTGCCAAGCTGCAGGGGACATTGTGCAGGTGGGGAAAGGTAGGGGGTGAGGGTAAGGGCGAGGGTCCTGGCTTCTGGCACACCAACAGAATAAAAGAGATAGAAGACAGAATCTCAGGTGTAAAAGATACCATAGAAAACATTGACAGAACAGTAAAGGAAAATGCAAAATGCAAAAATATCTTAACACAAAACCTACAGGAAATCCAGGGCACAATAAATGACCAAACTTAAGAATCATAGGTATAGGAGAGAGTGAAGATTCTCAACTCAAAGGAGCAGTAAATATCTTCAACAAAATTACAGAAGAAAACTTCTCTAACCTGAAGGAAGACATGCCCATAAACATAAAGGAAGCCTTTAGAACATCAAATAGATGGTACCAAAAAAAGACATTCCTCCCATCACATAATAATCAAACACCAAATGCAAAGAACAAAGAAGGAATATTAAAAAGCAGTGAGGGAAAAAAGGTAGACTTATCAAAATTACATTATACTTCTCAACAGAGCCTCTAAAAGCCAGAAGATCTTGGGAAAATGTTGTACAGACCCTAAGAGAACAAAAATGCCATCTTAGGCTATTATACTCAGCAAAACTCTTAATTATCATAGATAGAAAAGCAAGATATTCCACAACAAAACCAAATTTAAACAACGTCATTCCACAAATCTAGCTCTACAAAGGATAATAGATGGAAAAATTCATCACAAAGAGAGAAACTACACCCAAGAAAAAACAAGAAATCAATCTTTTTACAACAAACCCAAAAGAAGAGAACCACACAAACATAATGCCACCTCTAACAAAAAAATAGCAATGATTAACTATCATTGGTCCTTAATATCTCTTAAAACCTGTGTGCTTAATTCCACAATAAAAATGTATAGATTAACAGACAGGTTATGTAAACAGGACCCAGAGGTTTGTTACATACCTCTCAGTGACAAAAACAAACATAACCTCAGAGTAAATGGCTAGATAAAAATTTTCCAACCACATGGTCTCAAATAACACTTTGGAGTAGCCATTGTAACAAGAAATAAAATCGACTTTCAAACAAAAGTTATCAGAAAAGATGAGCATAGACACTTCATACTCATCAAAGGAAAAAATGTACCAAGGTGAACTCTCAGTTCTGAACATAAATGCCCTAAATGCCACCAAGCCCTTTGAATTTTAAGCTGTAGCTAGTAGTTCTCTGACAAATAGTTTTGTTATTTCATTATTCCACTTTAAGTCAAAGCATAGTGGGGTATCTAATTCCAGTTTTGTTCTTAGCTATCATTTAATATAAAATGATTAGAATTACTTTCATTGTTGAGTGTAGGTCCTAATAATGAATTTTCACATGTAAGTTGGATTTTAATTCTATTTGTATAATATATAATTATCACATTTTATGCTGAGAATAATTAGTTTGGGTTAATCATATGACCGTAGTGGTTGACATGAAAATTACCAGCCATGAGAGGTATAGCACATTTGTAAAAGAGTCATTACTAAAGCTCAAAGCACACATTCAATCTCACACAATAATAGTGGAAGTCATCAATAACTCACTCTGGGAAACAGACAGATCCTAGAAACCAAAACTAAAAAGAGACTCAGTGAAACTAACAGAAGTTGAACAAAATAGATATAAAAAATATCTATAGAATATTTCACCCTAAATCAAAAGAATATGCATTCTTCTCAGCACATCATAGTACCTTCTGCTAAACTGACCATATAACTAGACACAAAACAACTCTCAACTGATACAAGAAGAATGAAACAATCTCAGGTGTTCCTATCAGATCATCAAGCACTAAATCTGGTCTTCAATAACAAAAATAAGAAGAGAAATTCATGGACACATAACAACTCTCTATGCAATGATAATTTAGTCATGAAAGAAATAAAGAAATTAAAGACTTTGTAGAATTTAACAAAAATTAATGAACAGTTTACCCAAGCATATGGGACACAATGAAAGCAGTGCTAAAAGGATATCCCATAGTTCTTAGTGTCTCCATAAAGAAAATGGAGAGAACATACACTAGCAGCTTAATAGCACATCTGAAAGCTCTAGAACAAAAAGAAACAAATACACTCAAGAAGAGTAATCCCCAGGAAATTATCAAACTCAGGGTTGAAATCAACCAAGCAGAAACAAAGAGAATCAACAAAACTAGGAGCTGATTCTTTGAGAAAATTAACAATATAGATAAATCCTTAGCCTGACTAACCAGACGGCACAGAGACAGCATTCAAATTACCAAAACCAGAATTAAAAGAGAGACATCACAACAGAAACTGAAGAAAATCTAGATAAAATGGATGATTTTCTAGAAAGATGGGTACCAAAGTTAAATCAGGATCAGACAAGCAATTTATACCATCCCATAACCCCTAAAGAAATAGAAGCAGTAATTAAAAGTCTCCCAATCAAAAAAGCCCAAGACCAGGAGGTTTTAGTGCAGAATTCTGTCAGACTTTCAAAGATCTAATACCAATTCTCTTCAAACTATTACACAAAACAGAAACAAAAGGAACACTACTTAATTCCTTCTATGAGGCCACAGATTGGTTGACAACTAAATCATACAAAGACACAGAAAAGAAAGAATATCAGGCCAATTTAAATATTGATGGAAAATACTCAATACAATTCGTTCAAATTGTATCCAAGAACACATCAAAATGATCATTCGCCATGATCAAGTAGGCTTCATTCCACGGATGCAAGGATGGTACAATATATGGAAATCTATCAATATAATCCAGTATATAAATAAACTCGCAGAAAACACATGATTATGTCATTACAATCAGAAAAAGGATTTAATAAAATATAACATCCCTTCATGTTAAAAGTCTTAGAAGGATCAGAAACTCAAGACCTATACCTAAGCACAATAAAAGCAACAGACAGCAAACTAATAGCAAACAACAAACTAAAGACTAATTCTAGACCTCCAAGGAGATGTGATCTCCTGTAAACCATTATCAATGAGGCTTTAATTCAAGGGATGACTCCAAAAGGAAGTCCTTACGCTGGACTTTTACAGGACTGTTTCACACATGTGAAGCAAATTTTCCAGAGATTCTCAATATCCAACTTTCCAGTATTAACACAAAAATCCATTTTAGTCTATTGAAGAAGAGTAAATTGATGTACAAAAGTGATTGTATTTGTTATGCTTTCTTTAGTGATAGTAACATAACTGATAACAACTGACACATTTTCTTTATCCATACTTCAGTTATTAGACACCTCGTTTGTTTCAAGTTTCTGAAAACTAAAAATAAATTTGTTATAGACATACATGAGAAAGTGTTCACATGGAATGATTGGGTATCTTATGGGTATATGCCTGGGACACGTATAAATATGTCTTAAAGTAAAATTATTCCCAGTTTTCAGAGAAGCTACCAAACTGATTTTCAACCTGGTTGTACAAGTTTGCACTGCCACTAATGGTAGAGGGGTGCTCCTTTGATCCAAATCCAATTCAACATGTGCTGTTCCATGATTTTATTTTATCTTAGCCATTCTGAGAGTTGTAAGATGGTATCTCAGGAACATTTTATTTGCCTTCTCCAGATTACTAAGCAAATGTAACATTTCTGTAAATGCTTCCTTGCCATTACTGATTACTCTCTTGATTATTATCTGATTAATTCTGTTCCCCCTTTTAAAATTGTGTTACTTTTCATCTGTTGCTGTTTGAAGCATCTCTGATGATCAGTTGGGCTAGACACTAAACTGTGAGTATAGTATAATAAATTTAGCAATTATTCATTTTTTCCAATCATGTTAGGATTTATATTGGGTTTCTGGAATATCCAGCCCCTGGCTCTAGGATCTTCAAGCAGTATAAAAGGTGGGCTCACCATCATGGTATGTGTCTCAAGATATACCAGTCATTAGTTGCTCACTCTAATAACTTCAGTGCTGACTATATCCAAGCATATTTTATGAGCATTCTAAGTTGTAGGTCAGATATTTATGCCTTGGTTTATGTCCAAATATCTCTACTATATGTCTTACCTAGTGGTTTACAGGAGATGACCAGTTCAGATTCCATAACCCCTGCTGCAAAGAAAACTATTATAGTCACCCCTATTGATTTCTGGATATTTCCATTGTCCTAGATCTCTAGCTCTTCACAGAGGTGACACACAGATTCTAGTTGTCTTCCTAGTACTATCTCTCTCCAGGATGATATTGTTTATAAAGGACACCTTTCTTTACTCCATCTTCAGTTGAAATATATCTATATATATTTTCATTTATATATTTTCATTTTTTCCTATTATTCTTATTATTTCCTATTATCTATATATATTTTCATATATATATATATATATATATATATATATATATATATATATATATATATATATTCATTTTTTCCTATTATGCATGAAGCTCCTATGAACATAGTTGGGAAAATTCCCTGAAGTATTGCAAAATGTCTTCTGAATATGCCCAGGAAACTTAAATATGGGTCTTGAGGAAGGTAGTTCGTAATATTTTTTCTTTTTTTTTTCATTTTTATTTGTCATTTTGTTTATTTACATTTCAAAAGTTATTCCTCCTCCCAGTTTCCCCTGTCTCCTTCCCATTCCTCCTGCATTTATGAGGGTGCTCCCTCACCTGCCCACCTACTTGGGTCATCGAGCCTGCACTGGTCAAAGTGGGTCCCCTCCTATTGATGCCAGATAAGGCAATCTTCTTCTACATATTCAGCTGGAGACATACCCCCCCACACACACACTATGTATACTAATTTGATTTATGGTTTAGTCCGTGGAAACTTTGGAAAGTCTAGTTGTTTGATATTGTTTTTCTATAGGGTTGCAAACCCCTTCAGTTCCTTCAATCCTTGCCCTAACTTCTCTACTGGTGTCCCTGCCCTCAGAACAATGTTTGGCTGCATGCATCCACATCTGTATTGATCAGGTTCCTGCAGAGCCTTTCAGAGAACAAGTATACCAGGCTCCTGTCAGCTAGAGCTTTTTGGTATTAGCAATAGTGTCTGGGTTTAGTGTCTGCAGAGGGGATAGATTCTTAAGTGGGATGGCCTATGGATGCCTTTCCATCAGTCTTTGCTCCACTCTTTGTCTCTGCATTTCCTTTTGACAGGAGTACTTCTGGATTAATATTACTGAGGTGGGTGGGTAGCCCCATCTCACAAATGGGGGCTGTGCTTATCCAGTGATCCACTGGATATGATCATTACAGGATCTATCTCCACTTTGATGGATATTTTGGTTAATGTCCTCCCTGTTGGGTCCTGGGAAACTCTTGGGTTCCTGGCCACTGAGACTTGCTAGTGGCTCCCTAAAGCTCCATCTCCCTGACTGATACATATGAGTAGGACTGTAACAGCCACACTTTGGTGTGGTATTCCTTCTTTTTGGGTCTCATAAGATCTGTGAGTTGTATCACTGGTATTCTCAGCTTTTTATGGCTAATGTTCAACTATTAGTGAGTACATAATATGTGTACTTTTTGTGACTAATTTACTGCACTCGAGGTGATATTTTAAAGTTCCATACATGTGTCTGTGAATTTCATGAAGTCATTGGTTTTAATAGCTGTATAGTATTCTATTGTGCAAATGTATCACATTTTCTGTACCCATTTCCCTATTGAGGGACATCTGGGTTGTTTCTAGCTCCAAGCTATTATAAATAAGGTTGCTATGAACATAGTGGAGCATGTATTCTTGTTATATATAGGAGCATCTTTTGGTTATATGCCCAGGAGTGATATAGCTTGGTCCACAAGGTAGAACAGGAACTGTCAGAATGATTACTAGAGTGGTTGTATGAGAATGCAATTCCACCAACAATGGAAGAGTGTTCTTTCTCCACATTTTAGCCAGCATCTGCTGTCACCTGAGTTTTTCATCTTAGTCATTCTGACTAGTGTGAGGTAGAATCCCAGGGTTGTTTGATTAACATTTCTCTGATGACTAAGGATGTTGATCATTTCTTTAAGTGCTTCCAAGCCACTTGAGATTCCTCAGTTGAGAATTCTCTGTTTAGTTCTATTCCCCATTTAAATAGGGTTATTTGGTTCTCTGAAGTCTAACTTCTTGATTTATTTGTATATATTGGGTATTAGACCTCTATAGGATATAGGATTGGTTAAGATCCTTTCCCAATCTATGAGTTGCAGTTTTGTCCTATTGACAGTATTCTTTGTTTTACAAAATCATTTTAATATTATGAGGTTCCTTTTGTCAATTGTTGAGCTTAGAGCATGAGCTATTGGTGATCAGTCACTAAATATTCTCCAGTGCCAATATGTTCAACGTACTTTCCAACTGTTTATTTTACTAGATTGATCATATCTGGTTTATATGGAAGGCCCTAATCCACTTGGACTTGAGCTTTGTAAAAGGAGGAAAGAATGGATTGATTTGCATTTTTCTACATGTTGACTTGCAGGTGAACCAGCACCATATATTGAAAATGCTGTCTTTTTTCTACTGTATGGTATTGGCTCTTTTGTCAAAAATCAAGTGACAAGCTGTATTGGTTCATTTCTTGGTCTTCAATTCTATGTCATCGATCTAAATGCCTGTCTCTGTAGCAATAGCATGTGTTTTTTATCACTATTGCACTGAAGTATTATTTGACGTCAGGATGATGATTCTTCCAGAAGTTAATTTACTATTGAGAATGGTTTTGACTAACCTGGGTTGTTTGCTATTCCAGATAAATTTGAGAATTGCTCTTTCTATTTCTGTGAAGAAATGAGTTAGAATTTTGATGTGATCTGCATTTAATCGGTAGATAGCTTTTGGGAAGATGGCCATTTTTTTTATTATCTTAATAAGGCTGATCCACGAGCATGAGAGATACTTCCATATTCTGTTATCTTTTTTGATTTATTTTTTCAGAGACTTGAAGTTCTTGTCATACAGATCTTTTACTTGCTTGGGTAAAATCACAATAAAATATTTTATATTATTCATGGGTATTGTAATAGGTGTTGTTTCTATAATCTCATTGAAATTTCTCATTTGTATAAAGAAGGTCTACTGATTTCCCCTTTTCAATTTTGGATTCAGTCACTTTTTTGATAGTATTCATCATCTGGAAAAGATCTCTGGTAGAATTTTTGGGAATGGTTCCGTATACTATCATATGATCTGCAAGGAATGATACCCCTTCATTTCCAATTTGCATTGCTTTGATCTCTTTTCTTTCTCTTATTGCTCTGGGTAGAACTTCAAGTAGTATATGGAGTAGACAAAGAGTACATGTGCAGGCTTCTCATGTCTTTGATTTTCATGGAATTGGTTGATGTTTCTCTCAACTTTGTTTCATATTGGCTATTGGCTTTCTATGTATTGCTTTGATTAGCCTTAGGTAGGTGCCCTGTATCCATGATTTCTGTAAGCCATTTAGCATGAATATATATTGGGTTTATCAAAGGGTTTTTCAGTGTCTAGTAAGATAATCATAAGATTTTTTTCTATCAATTTCTTTTGTGTTGGATTATGTTGATGATTTTTTTGACTATTCTTGCTTGACCATGATTGATGATGTCTTTGATGTGTTCCTGTAGTCAGCTTGCAAGTATTTATTGAATGTGTTTCATCAATGTTCAAAAGAAAAGGTGGTCTGCAGTTCTCTTTCTTTGTTGACTCGTTGTGTGGTATAGGTATCAGGATCTATGTGGCCTCACAGTATGAGTTCAGCGTGTTCCATGTATTTTTACTGGCAATTAGCTTGAGGTATATGGTATCAGCATCTTCTGAAACTTTGGTAGAATTCTTCACTAAAATCTTCTTGCCTTGGGCTTTTGATTTTTGGGTGAATTTTAATAACTGCTTATATATATTACAAAACCTTGGCCTGTTTTAACAGTTCTCCATATCTTGTTCTAACTTTCATAAATTGTATCTGTTTAGAAAATAATCAATTTCCTTGATATTTCTCAATTTTGTGGAATAAAGATTTGAAGTAAGACCTAATGATTCTTTAAATTTCCTCAGTGTCAGTTTTTATGGCTTCCTTTTCCTTTCTAATTTTAATTATTTAGATACTCTCTCTCTAGAACGTCAGAATGAATCCAGAAATAAAGTCCTCTCAGCACATAATAATCAAAATTAAATGTATAAAATATAAGTACACAGAAAGAATTTGAAAAGTGGCAAAGAAAAATGGTCAAGTACCGTATAATGTCAAACATATCAGAATTACAAACAATTTCCCAAACAGAGAGTCTAAAAGCTAGAAGATGGACTGACGTCTTACAGACCCTGATACATCACCTATGTCATTCCAGACTACTACATCCAGCAAAAGTTTCAATCACCATAGATAGAGGAACCAAGATATTCCATGACAATGGAATCAATCTAATCAAGAGGATACTAGAAGGATAACACCAACACAATTAGACTACATACAGATAAGAAAGTAATAGAAATGAATAAAGTCACACTGCTAAAACAAATAGAACTGTAGTCCTTGCACAGACACACAAAAATATGTAAAATCCACCAATAATATCAACTTACAAGTAATTGTAAACAATTGGACATTAATATCTGTCAGGATTAATGCACTGAACCATTCAATAGAAAGACAGAGGATAATAGAATTGATGCATGAGCACAATTCTTTATTCTCCTATATACAAGAAAATGTAGGGGAACAAGGCATATAGTTAAGCATAGTAAAGGCAATATATGACAAGCCAATAGCTAACATCAAATTAAATGGATAGAAACTTACAGCAATTCCACTAATTTCTG
The DNA here is from genome assembly GCF_004785775.1 of Grammomys surdaster. Taxonomy (NCBI): domain Eukaryota; kingdom Metazoa; phylum Chordata; class Mammalia; order Rodentia; family Muridae; genus Grammomys; species Grammomys surdaster. Next base: position 14,540,114 of record NW_021604617.1, read on the forward strand.
GAATAAAATAGGGCTGTCTCCTCTCCTACTATATCTTCACTATATTCCTTGAAGTTCTAGATAAAGCAATAAGGCAACTGAAGGAGTTTATTGGGATAGAAATTAGAAAGAAAGAAAGAAGTAAAAATATTGAACTTGGCAGAAAATATGATACTATAAAAGTTATTGCCTACTCAATTTCTACTAGAGATTTCCTACAGCAGATAAATACTTTAAGCAAAGTGGTTGGCTTCAAACATGACTCAAAAAATTGAGTAGCCTTCCTTATACAAATGGCAAATGTGATGAGAAAGAATTTGGAGAAAAAAATACTCTTCATGATAGCTACCAACAGTATAAAAATGTCTTGGTTTGACACTAAAAATATCAACATAAAGACTATTATGACAAGGACATCAAGACTCTGTAGAAATAACTTGAGAAGTATATCAGACAATGAAATGAATGGCCATGTTCCTCGGTGAGTAGAATTAATATAGTGATAATGGGCATCTTTCCAATAGCAATCTACAAATTAACTGCAATCCCCAACAAAACTCCAACACACTACTTTACTAACTGTGAAATAGAATTTCTAAACAAAGTGTAAAACCGATAATTCGAGGATACCTAAAACAATAAGGAACATTAAGGGAAATACTGCAGCAGTTACCATCCCTGTATTCAAGAAAAAGTATTTGTCAAAAATTTATTCAAGTTTTGAGAGAACTCAATTGACTTGAATAAACATCACATCCATCTCAGACTGGTTATATTATTCCACATGGAAGAATGGATATCTTTGCTGTTATAGTGACTTCTCAAGACTGGGTTTGTCAACATTCATTTATAAATGGGGAATGGTATCATAGGACCTGCTTGCTCTCAGTGAAGGTACTGGAAGAAGACAGCTTATGAAGCAGAGGGAGTAATTATCTTCTGTGGCATAGCCTCTGGTAAGTTGCAATGTTCCTGGGATCACTTCATACACATGACATTGTGTGTACCCCTAGTTAAACCAAGCCTATCTATAATAACAACAAAAAGCAAAGAAAAATCCCAAACAGAATTTATTGAGCAAATAGATTATTATTTAAGGGACGATGAATGGAAACAAGAGAGCCCGAAATGTGAGAGTGATCAAAATCTATCAGATACGTGTATCAAATCTCCAAAGAATACATAAAGGATGAAAATAAAACACGTGATAGTAAGTACTGTATAGTTATAAAGATTCATAGTATGAAGCAAAATACATTTTCACCCAAGTCTGATCAGTTTAATGTATGTAAGACTGAGGGACCCATGATGGTTCCACATGGAATCTTGCTGAGAATTACATGTGTATTTATGGCTTATGGTCAGAAACTGTTAGTAGCAACTCCTTTTGGGGTAAAATGATCATTTCATAGGGGTTGAAAATCACATATCCTCAGTATCACATGATAACATTACAATTCATAACATTACAAATATACAGTTAGAAAGAATGAATGAAAATGTTTGTCTGTTCATTACCACAACAGTAGTCATGTTAATAAAATTTTCTAGCATTAGAAAGGTTGAGACTCATTGTTTTAAGGTAGGGCAGGTAAAGCTATTTATTTTGAAGTGATGCTAATTCTCAGCTTCTGCTACATTCATACATTATTAAGAAATATATTTTTTCTGTCTGTACATGGAGAGAATAATTTTCTTAGTATATTGAATTTATTTATACCCTCCATTCATCATTTGTTTGTGTGGTTAAGTAAAGAGGGTATAGCCATGATGGAGAATATAATAGAGGGCACAGTATTTAGGACACTAGGAGGCTAGTCTTTTATTTGGAAAAACCTGAGTACTCAATAATTTTAAGTATTTGTTAAAATAGTTTTTGAATGACAGAGTAAAGTTTTATTATTGTTGCCTAACACATGTCCCTTGATTAAGCCATGTTAATGAAGGCCACAATGTCCATTACTTGGAGAAACAACATAACTGTTAGATATTCAAGGCAATACATATGTTCTATAAGCATTCAACATCATTTGGTGTGATATTATAAAACATATTGTCTTTGTGGTCATCAGGAAATATTACTGCAATATTATCTATGATGTGTCTTCCAAAGTCACAAAGAAACGAAACACTTCATCAGTATATATGGTGAGTCCTTCCAGTATCTGTTTCAAAACCTGAGATAGAGATAAATTATTATAAATATTTACAATAAGAAACATAAATGTATCCCACTTTATTTGTACAGAATAAATAGAATAAAAAGAGGCTGTGAGCTCAAGACTAATTCTAGACCTCCATGGTGTACACATCTCCTTTCACCCAAATTCAATCTGTGTTTAAATCTAGGGACAACCCAAAAGGGGAGTACTTCCTTACTCCTTTAGCACATCCCTGATGTCTTACTCAAAGGGATAGACAGCAAATAATATGTCTTCTACTGGACAACTTCAAAGGGTATTGACAAAGAAAAAAAGTAGGTGACTGCCAGCTGGGTGTGTCAGTTGAAACACATCAGTTGAACTCTTGTCGTTGCCAAAGAGAAATATACATAAGACACAAAATAAATCATTCAAATGGTTAAGATAACTGAGCTAAGAGCTGACTTGACCAAATTTCCAGTCTTCATTCAAGAAGAAGTTGCTAGGATGCTGAGGGGTGAATGATAGATGATATCCCTCTTATGTGACAGTAACACTAGGCCTACTGGACAGCCATTCCTTACAATATGGTTACAAGTTGGACACGCACTTATAAAGAGAATATAAAAATATACACAATAGCTCATCTTCAATGTGTTTAAGTTGCTTAAATTACAGCAGTTAAAGTGTGCAAAGATTTGTCAAAACATGCGAAAAAGCCTTCCCTGGCAACAGTACATTAAAGCCCATCTGAATTATCAGGATGTTTACCTTGCTCAACAACTCTCCCCAACAGACAGAAAACACACTGTGTAGAGGTGTGCCAAGGACTCAGCAGTTTCTTAGGGAAAGTCTCAGGCTAAAGCAGGATGCAGAATGTCAGTTAACTTAACTAGTCACTTCATATATATATACATACATATACATTTACATACATATACATACACATACACATACACATACACATACACATACACATACATATACATATATATATATATAGAGAGAGGAGTTACAAGTGAGTGACAGTTTACAGAGTGTGCTGACTACTTTAGGGGTACTGCCTTGACACCCCACTCTACCTCCCGAACTCAGACTGCCAACATCAAGCCCTTGGCTGGTTGTTCCCCAGGATGCCATAAGGCTGAGGAGGTAGTGGGACTCTGCCTTCTACAGTTCCAAACCCCAGCTTCATGTTCCCTGGGGGTTAGGGTTTCTGGATCCCAAGCAGGATTGGCCACATGAAGCTCATAAAGAAGGAAGACCAAGTGGGGGTGATTCGGTCCTTCTTAGAAGGAGCAACAAAATACTGAAGGGAGCAAATATGGAGACAAAGTGAGGGACAGAAACTGAAGGAGGGGCCGTCTGAAGACCACTCCACCTGAGCATCTATCCCATGTGCAGTCACCAAAAGTAGATGCTGATGTGGAAGTCAGGAAGTGCATGCTGATAAGAGCCTGATATGGATGTCTCCTCAGAGGTCTTCAAGAGTCTGACATATTCAGAGACAGATGCTCACAACTAGCCATTGAACTGATAATGGGGTTCTCAATGGAGGAGTTGGAGTGAAGACTGAAGGAGCTGAAAGGGTTTGCAGCACCATGAGGAGAGCAACAATACCAACCAACGACAACTCCCAGGGTCTAAACCACCAGCCTGGGAGCAATTAGGGAGGGATCCAGGGCTTCAGCTGAGTAAGTAAGAGTGGAGGGCCCTGCTGGGCGTAGGTGGAAGAAGAGATCCTTGATGTCATGAAGGCTGGATGCCCCAGGGGGTGGGAATTTTGAGGGTGGGGAGGTGGGAGTGGGGGAATAGGTAGGGATTACATCCACAGAGAAGAGGGAGGAGGGGTGAGGGGATGGGGGGTTCCTGGGTGGGTGGGGGATTGAGTAAGGGGACAACGTATGAAATGTAAATGGAACATCCAATAAAAAAATTAAAAAAAAAATCCTGTGTCGAAGGTGATTTTTTAAGACAGGCTCTGGGGCTGCTAAAATATTGTCTACCCAGCTTCTACAGACTTGGTAAAATGTAAAAGATAGGAGGTAAATTTTTAAAAAGTCACCTCCAACCCCCTTTGAAACTACCAAGAGGTTACAGACAAGCCTGAGACTTGGTCATTGATTGGGGATTTAATCCTCTTATGGGACAGGTCCAGTGCCATTCATTCACTTCCTCACACCTGTAACCCTCAGTCTTCTCTACTAGAAGGGAAAACCTAATGATTCAGATACTAAAGTCAACTTACAGCTAGCACACCAAAATGTCTGCCAACTACCCAGTCCAAGGATGAGCAGAAGCACTCGGGCAGTGTCTTCCTCTCTATGGCTCTGACCCATTCCTCTGGCAGAAAAAAAAATTCTAAGCAGCTACAAAATGCCAGAAAGATAGGGAGCAGGAAAGCGAGCAACCAGGGGTCTACAGGTTAGCTCCGGGTGCACCCATGTGGTTGCCAAGACCTTCTCATCGCCTTGCCAGAACAGAAGCCTGCCAGTTCCCTGCCACCCCCGAATTTGGAAGCCAAAGCCCCTTGCTAATCAGATACAACCAGATAACACCCTGAAAAATGTACAAGGCCGTTGTTTTAAATGCAACACACATCTAACGGGGGCTTTTAAACAGACCAGTGCCTTGGAAAGGCCCAGTACCAGCATGTCTACGTTTTGGTTACAGGTCTGTAATTAGACAGGAAATTCTTTGTGATATATTGTTTTGTTTCTTTGCTTTTAAGCCAGAGTGTTAAGAATTAACTCTACTTACAGGGAAAAAAAGCAGTTGACTTAAATAATAATAATAATAACAATAATAATAATAGTAATAATAAAGTATAAATGCTAAAATTAAGTATTACCATAAATTACAAGCTGAATTAAAGGTAGTGTCTTTGAGCAGCCTGCTTCCACCATACACAGTGAGTATAGGATTACAGACACACTAAATCATGTCTTCTGCACAGATGGCCTCATATAGTTACAATAGGTCAGCCACAGCACAGCTGAGACATCCTAACTGCATGCTGGAGAGGCCTACCCTCAATAGGGTTCTACTCGGAACATCAACAGACCATGATTTGCACACATACAAAAAACAACTAGACTTATGTGCTCATAGATGTCAAAGAACTCCGTATCTGTCTGGTTTCAGGAGTTGATGCTAGAGAACATGGCAGGAAATCCAGCTTGCACCGGATGGTGGGTGTTTCTATGTATACTGACCTCCCCTCCAACGGCCTTGGCCTTGTCCCCTTGCAATCTCAACTTTACAAAGCATTTAACACCACTTTTAAGTTAATGGTCTTTTTATCGGAAAAGAAATAAAAGACTGGCATTTACAACTTGGAATGAACGTAAATTGTAATTTCCTGAACAGCAATGTTGATGGTGTGCTCAAGTCCACAGACACAGCCTACTCTGCTGGCTCCGGGTCATGGTTCACAAGGTTTTAGAACAGAGAGTCCAAAGATGCTCCCTTAGTAAACATTTCCAATAAAATGTGTATGATTTGATGACAGCCTTGTGGTTCACGTCACTGCAGTGCATGTGTACAGCAGTGAGCCATCTTACTCGGGCTTGCCAACAGTGTGTCACTATCACCATGGGATTGGGGCACTTCAAGAGGACTGTCCTACTTGTAGGGCTGTGTCTCAGTGTTTAGCCTTCACTCATTTTCTGCACATCATCCTGAGGTAAACCAGTTTTAAAAGTTTGCTTGCAGTAAACTGTCTGCTGACAATTTATCTCAGCAGATTGAACTAGAAGGCATCTGAGATTTTGAATTTGTTTTTTTTTTCCGTTTTTTGGTTTTAATACAAATGCCTGACTGTGCTCAGTCATCAAGCTGCAAGCATAAGAAACCGGCCAGCCCAACCAGTGTATTAATAATTAGCAAATGGAACTTTAAGGAGTCCACTAAATGCTTCCTTATAAGGTAGCATGAGTATTTATACTGTAAAACTGTTGTAGGGGGCTTGATCTTTAGGGGGCAGAACCACCAACCAATACATGCAGATTTTGTGTGTGGACAGAAGGTACTTTTGACATTCAGTTTTGCTAGATACAAACAGAATGAAGAAATGAACTTTTTTCTTTCTTTTTTTTTTTGTAAGAGGTAAGTAAAAGATTTCAATTTGATTATTCTAGAGAGAGAAAAGTAGTTGAAAGTAGGTCTTCATTTGGCAGTCATCATCTGTATATATTCTTCATAGTTGACTTGTCAGTCCCCATAAATATTTGCTTCTGTGATCATTTCATCTACTTCTTTATCTGTTAGCTTCTCTCCAAAGTTTGTCATGACATGGTTCAGTTCTGCTGCACTCAGGTAACCATTTCCATCCTTGTCAAAGACTCGGAATGCTTCACGGATTTCTTCTTCACTATCTGTGTCTTTCATTTTTCTAGCCACCATAGTCAAGAACTCTTGGAAGTCAATGGTGCCATTCCTGTCACCATCCACTTCGTTGATCAGATCCTGCAGTTCAGTTTCTGTTAGGTTCTGATCCAGTGACCGCATGACAGTTCCCAGTTCCTTTGTTGTGAGGGTAGTGTCATCATCTTTATTGAATATGGAGTAAGCTTCCTTGAATTCAGCAGTCTGTTCTTCAGTCAGCTGATCAGCCATGGTGCCAGCAAAGGAAGGAAGAGTTGAACAGGTATGAGGGTGGCTACACCAGCTCAGGGGCTGTATTTTAAGTATTTATAATGACAATCAGTCAAGTATTAATTAGGAGTAAAAATCTTAAAAATTACTGAGAATAATTTAAAAAATATACCATTTTAACAAAGTTTATATTTAATGAACATTATATCACCAATCCTATTTAAAATTATCTCTATGCTACACAGCAAAATAGGGCTTATTTATCTCTTGAGATTGAGGCAGATTCCTTATGCTATAGATGTTAGTGGATAATTTTGGCTGTTAGAACTCTCAATCAGCTTTTATATCCAAAATGATTCTCCATTTTAAACTTACCCTTCCTTCAGTGACCATTAATGTTAACAGCAAAATTATGAGAAAACTCATCACTCGGAATGAAGCCATGGCTGAAACTAAGCAGAAAAGATAGCATAATCACAGAAAGCAGTGTATGAGACAAAGAAGAAAACCAAAATATTGATAGAAGTTATTCTGAGCGTCTATTTGTGATGAATACTTTAACAATATAAAGAGGAAAGAGATACCAAAAGGGTCACTGTATGTTTATTGTGCCCATCTTGCCTCCAAAAGTACTGAAACTTAAGCCAAAAGGCTTTACTGATGCCTCACCTGTGTATTTGCAAAGGGAGAAGATTTCCAAGTTTCTTTTTTAACATTTCTATTCTTCAGTCATTGAAAGTGAAATTTGAGAAACCAAAACAATTCCAAATTGTTAAAAGTTGCTTTTCTTGTGTATCATCTTTTGATTTACTATTATCTGTTTATAGAATCCTATAAACAGATAGATAATAGATAAATTTGTCAGGGTCATGATTATAAAGACAGAAACATACAATATTTTGAACACATTGAAAAAATTTTGTAAATTATGCTATTGTTTTTATTACTCAAATCAAATTTCACTTTGTTCCTTCAGTAGAAAATGTATATATAATTAATGAATAATAAATTTAATCTAAGTGATGTCATTCAATACATGCTTTGACAGACAGGAAATTTCATAGTTTTCTTATATTTCAAACACACTTGATCAATTTCATAGTACTTAATCTCAGTACTTGGCAAATTCTATTCCTTTAGATGCTGATAAAAGGTTCTAATGGAGATACATTAGACTTCCTGATGGAACTCATAGAAATAGTGGGGTTTTTTTATTGTAAATTGAACGGGTGGTACTTTACATTGTATACACTGTGTATACAGTGAAACTTCATATTAACATTTTAAAGTCATGTTTTTTTCCTTCTAATTGTTATCTGGCTAAACAACAATTCAGAGACATTATCATCAATCATCTATTAAAATTTGCATTTTGAACACCATTTACCCTTTTTCTCTATTAAAATACTTCCATATACTTCATGATACTCCCTTTCAATTACATGCCTAATTTTTCTTTCAAATTTATAGCAAAATTTGAGTCAGAACCTCTCCATACATACCTGTAATATTATCTTATCCCTTGTACTTCATACATACAAAGAACTACAAATGACCAACAAAACATTCTGGTAATGCTCAATCATCATACACTCATTGCCTTTATCTTGGAGAGTAAGACAATTACTTCTGAGGGCTGGAGGAATGGTTCAGCGGTTAAGAGCAAGGACTGCTTTTCCAAAGGTATTGAGTTCAATTCCCAACAACCACATGGTGGCTCACAACTATCTGTAATGGGCTCTGGTGCCCTCTTCTGGTGTGTCTGAAGAGAATGACTGTGCATTCACATACATTAAATAAATAAATAAATAAATAAATAAATAAATAAATAAAAAGACATTCACTCCTCTACTTGGTGAACCATTAAATAGTGAATTTGCAAGTAAGGCTTGTGTTTCTTCTGACACTTTAATGAATCTTTCGCTATTATCATTTACAAATGAAGAACTGCACGTAGATTGAGTTTTCTAGCCATCAGTGTGGTGGATTGCTATATATTACTTCATACTTGACTAGGTTTATTTGTAAAAATTTCTGGGTAGTCCCATAACTTTCACGTAAACTTCAAAGACTGAAGCTCTGATGTGTCTCTAGCCATAGTATTCCTAGAATTGAAATGACTATCATCTTACCATGAAATTTACCAAGTCATGCTCTTTATTCTTACCTCAAAAAGCTTATTTTATAGGCCTTCAGTTCAGATGAGCTCCTGCTTCAGCCTCCTCCACTTCTCTGGTTTTCTGGATTTCCTCCTTTCCTTATAAAGAGATGAGTTTCAGAGATTTGGCATTCGATGTGGCTGTGCTGCATTTGCTGCTCTTCCAAGTTAAGTGGATTGATTGAAAGGTTTCTCTTGGGTTCTGTTTCTTGAGCATCAGATTATGTAAGATAGTGACCTTGGATAGCAGCCTTGAGTATGTTCTTTCCATGTGATTGTTGGGTCAACAATCTACTGTTTGTCTATACTCCTGGAAATTTCACTATGTTCTTTTTCAAACAAAAGTCCAGGAGGGGAGCGTCACACCCATATTCAGTGTGGGTTTGCCATTTTAGTTCACAGGCATTGTTTTGTTTCTGTTCATATTAACCTTATTACTATTTGTGTATTTCTCCACTCTCCAATTTCTTTCTATGTTGTCTTCCCTTGCTCTTGGTATTTTTTTTATTTCCCTTCACTTTACATTCTATTCAAAGACCCCTCTGTCCTTTCATCACAATCTCCTCTTTTATTTCCCTCTCCTTTTCTCCAATGACTGTTCCTTAGAGAATAAGAGCACACTTCACCATACACTGAAGCATCTATTTGCAGAGGGAAAATACACATTCTCTCCCACTGATGCTCATCCATGGAGTCCATGGTGGAGAAAAGTGATTGAAGGGCAGGCAACTTAGACACTCACTCACTTTGTTATAGTTACCATATGATGACCAAGCAGAACACTTGCTACTAGTATGTAGGCAGCCACATTGCAGTCCTGTATGATCATTGTTTGGTTGCACAGTCTCTGTGATCCTCCATGGACACAAGTTAGTTGACACTATGTCTTCTTTTGTGTCCTTAGACCTTCAGGCATCCTCAGTACTTTATCTATCTTTCCTACAAGACTCTCTAAGTTTTGCCTGGTGTTTGATTTGAGGTGTACCTCAGCATCCATTCTCTGCTGAAGAGAAAGTTACGTTAGGCTTTTGTGTGCAAGATTGCTATTTATCATTAACAGTGTCAGAGGTTCATTCTTTCACATGTGATGGGTCTCAAGTTGCATCAGACATTTTTTGGACTGTTGCAACAGTCTCTGCACTGTCTTTATACCTTCATGTGCGGGGCGCGCGCGTGTAGTCGTCTCGCCGGCGAAACCATACACACACACACACACACACACACACACCAGAATCCTTCCGTAGAAACACGTTTATTTCCAGAAACCAAAATGGTGGTCGAAGACGACCCCCAGCCCTGGGAAAAGTCCTTATATACCCTAGAGCGGCGTAATCACCTCTGATTGGCCGCAAACTCGTAGCGCGCCAAACGCCGTGGGATGGGCTTAGCTTGGTGGGCTTTACATGGCACATGCTCACTTTATTTGTTTACTAGGAAGAATTATGGCTGACAGCGCCACCTAGCGATGGCGGACTTTGCCAGCACCTGCCGCGGCTCCCAACATCTGCCCCTTTTTTGTTTTAAAAAACAGAGGGTGGTAGGGGTCCCTGGGAAGGTTACGTAACTCCCATATTTGGGGGTCTCACGGCGGGTCTGAGTCTCTCAGAGGGTGGTGCTCAAATGTTTGAGGCTTTACAGGGTGCATATACCAGAAGCCCTAGGGTGCAGCGGCTGAGGAATCTGTCTGCTGGCTATTTCTTTTTAGATTTGTTAAACAGGCACTGGCCAATGTCCCGTGTCTAGGCTGACTGACAATTCTCCACAGCCAGCACCAAAGAATGGTGAGCTCTCTGGCTAGGCTACGAGGGTCACGCACCCACACCTGGCATTCTCAGAATGTGCGCCCCAGGTAGTGGTCACTCGTAATGCCTGTCACCGGGTAAAATCACCATTCGTGGTGTACCTCTGGCATATGAGATCAGCTTATTCCCGTCGTTGGGATCAATTGGCAGCCGGCCTGGAGACAAAAGGATGGAGTTATCTAACTGGCTGTTCTTGGCCTGTCTAGTGTGGTACCGGTTATGACTCAAACCCATGGTCGATCGAGCGAATTCCATCTTGGGGGAATAAGCGTTCAAGAACCAACAGTTCAAGACCGTCTCCCTTACCCTACCAGGTGCAATGGAAACAAGTCCTCCGGGTGCAAGGGCTAAGGGGAACAGAAAGAGAAGCAAACACCCATCCCTGTGCAATGGAGTCATCTCCTAGGGGTGCAAGGGCTGTTTGTCTCAAAATTCAGGTACCACAGCTACAGACAAGAATCAACCAGGCCAAGACTCCTCACTGACCCAGTGTAATGGGCAAATCTTCTGGGGTGCAACGCTGATGGCCTAACATTTAGCACCACCACTCGTGAGGGGGAGACTGCTTATAATTGAGGCAGTGATAACCACACTGCAGGGGAAGCCCCTAGTACTTTGGAAGCGCCTGTGCAAAAATAGCCTTGTCAAGATTTTGTTGAGCTCTGAGTTTGCAACCAACCAAGGATGAATACTAATCCACAACTTAGGGTATACCAAACAGGCCTACTCCCACCCACTTATAAAAGGGAAGAAAAAGAAAAGAAGAAGGCTGAAGAATTCTAGGAGGACAGTCCCTCAGTCAGGGACAGATCCACGTGCGTCGAGTTGATGTTCACCACAGCTGCTCTCAATTTTCTGAGTGTCTCACTGAAGTTTTCTGAGCAGTTTCCTGTAAGATACTGAAACAATTTTCTGGACAGATTAGTTACACGAGTAAAGTTTTTATACTGTACACTGGTGATGTAAAGTGTACCCAGTTTTCTCTCACATCTCAATTGGGCTAATTGAAAGAGGATATCTAATCTCTCTCTCACTAAATCAAGGCGTTGATTAAGGATCATTAGCCCGCCTTTTAGTTGGGTACTGGCGGAGGTTTGAAGGTTAACAGTCTCTACCACTGTGGCTGACAATTGGGGGTAGTGCCCACCTGAACAGAAGTTGACATAGTAATCTCAGTGGCAGTGGCGGTAACGGCACTAATTAATATCGTCGTCACTATGGCTGCAGTTATACCAAAATCTCTTTTTTGTCTAAATAATGACAGAGTGGAAGGAGTCTCCACGGGGACGGGAACCCATCGCGTGACTCTGGCAACCATAGTGCGAGTGAATCTTTAGAATTCCAACACTGGGACATCCAGCAGGTTTTATTGGTACAATTCTTAAAGGTGGAATTTGATAAAATAAACAAAAATACTAGGAACCTGTATCCCTTGGATCCGTACAAGGGCTATCAACAGAGCCTGGAGGGTCTGTCTGGGTGTCACTTAGTCGTCTCGTCAGCCGCTCTGGTAACCAAAACGGATTGTCTTCTTCCTGTGGAAACACACAGACCGCTCCCCTGGCTCTTAATAAAACAATATCTGGGCCCTTCCATTGTCCGGTTAAAATATCCTTCCATTTCACCATCTCTTTCGGCCTCTCAGGCTCTAAACAGTGACGGTCAGCAGCCGAATGGCCCTGACTGTCCAGATTTAAAATATTGAGGGTAAAAAGTGCTATAGAAACGATGACTCGTGGCACTGAGGGTAGAGTCTCCTCGACTCCTCCCTTTTGTTTTATTAGATAAGACTTAAGAGTGCGATGAGCCCGTTCTATGATGCCTTGTCCTTGAGGGTTATAAGGGAGGCCTGTCAGATGGGTTACCTCCATTTGGCGACAAAACTGTCTAAACTTTTGAGAAGTGTACAATGGCCCATTGTCCGTCTTAAGAATTCTAGGCTTCCCCCAGGCACTCCATGCCTCAAGGCAGTGTTGAATAACATGTGCTGCCTTTTCTCCGGTCAACGGAGAAGCAAATATAATTCCAGAATAAGTGTCAATGGAAACATGTAAATATCGTAATTTGCCAAAGGTTGGGATGTGAGTAACATCCATTTGCCAAATCTGTAGTGGCCGAATTCCTCGTGGATTAATTCCTACATGAGGCACTGGTAAAAATTGACAGCAATTCTGACATTGAATAACTATATCTCTAGCTTCCTTTCTAGTTATCTCAAACCGACGACGTAACGTCTCTGCTGTCACATGAAAGTTTTTATGAAAATCCTTGGCCAAATCTAATTTGGAAGATAAGGCGATAGCAACCAATTTTGTGGCTCGATCCGCTAGGTCATTCCCATGAGACATTGGGCCTGGTAGACCTGAGTGAGCCCTGATATGTGTAATAAAAACCGGGAATCTCCTATTAACTAAGGCGAATCGAATCTTTTGAAAAACTTTTACGAGTCTACTAGATGGTCTAATTAGCCCAGCCACTTCTAAGGCTTTAACTGCATTTACTACATAAAAGGAATCTGAAACAATATTTAAAGGGCCTGGAAAGGTTTCAAGAACCTCCAGAACTACCAAACATTCCACAACTTGAGGTGAGGTCTCTTGATATTGTTTGGCAGTGACCTTATTATCAATTACATAAGCACCCACACCTGTCTTTGACCCATCTGTGTAAACTACCACTCCATCCGGGAGCGGCTTTTGAGATAAAACCTGTGGAAATACAATAGCTTGAGTTAAGGCAAACTGTAAAATGGGATGTTTAGGGTAGTGATTATCTATTTGACCATTAAAGGAGGTGACCAACACGGCCCAAACATCAGAGGTAGCAGTTAATATTTGAACTTGATATGCAGTATAAGGCACTATTAAAACTTTAGGCTCCCTTCCAAAATGAGTGACAGCTGCTTTTAATCCCCGTAAGGCAAGCTGAGCAACCGCATCTGGATACCATTCAATAATCTTTGCAGGAGATGCATTAGGATGAATCCATAATAAGGGCCCATCCTGCCATAATACGGCAGTTGGTAAATGTCTGGCTTTAAAGACACACAGATTAAAAGTTTTGGTCTCATCAATGCGTTTTAGCTGAGCTTCCTGCAAGGCATCCTCCACCAATCGCAGGGCATGGCTTGCAGCCGGTGTTAACGCTCTTGGTGAGGAAATATGGGAATCTCCTTCCAGAATGTCAAACAAAGGTTTTAATTCAGCAGAGGGAATTTTCCAAAATGGTCTTAACCAATTTATATCACCTAATAACTTTTGAAAATCATTTAAGGTATGTAAATGATCTCTGCGAATTTCTAATTTTTGAGGAACTATTTTCTCAGGGTAAATAACTGTTCCTAAAAAGGAACCAATTTCTGAAATTTGAACCTTCTCTGTGGCAATATGCAGACCCCACTGTCTTAATGTAGCAATTAATAAAGGATATGAGTTCTGCAAAATGGTCAACTCTTTATGGCATATTAAAATATCGTCCATAAAATGAATCAAGAGTAGAGAAGGAAATTGTTTCTTAACAGGTTCAAGGGCCATTTGTACATACAGCTGACACATAGTAGGACTGTTGGCCATGCCTTGAGGCAAAACTGTCCACTGATATCTTTTATCTGGCTCAAGGTGATTAACAGCAGGTAAGGTGAACGCAAATCTTTGCCTATCTTGCGGGTGTAGGGGAATGGAGAAAAAGCAATCCCTAATGTCTATAATTATTATCCTCCACTGCTTAGGTAAAGCAGAGAGCAGAGGCAGGCCTCGTTGCACTGAGCCAAACAGCTGCATCTGTTTATTAATGGCCCTTAAATCATGGAGAAGTCTCCATTTTCCTGATTTCTTTCTTATAACAAAGATAGGGGTATTCCAAGGAGAAGTAGAAGGTTCTAAATGACCAAGCTGTGCCTGTTCCTCAATCAGCCTTGTAGCAGCTTCCAATTTCTCAGAGGATAGGGGCCACTGAGGAACCCACACGGCTTCCTCTGTAAGCCAGGGTATGGGCAAGGAGCCCTCAGTGGCAACTAGGGAAAACCCAGACCTTGTCTCCCTGTATTACTTTCTTGTGAAATTGGGTTTAACCTTCCTTGTTCCTTTCTGCCAAGGCCTTTTCCTTCCTTATATCCCATTCTTTTCATAATATTAATAGCTTGTTGAGAGTACTCATTAGTTAGTGTCAGTCCCAGGTCTTGTAAAATGTCTCTTCCCCAGAGGTTAATGGGGAGAGGAAGCACATAAGGTATAAAGCTTCCTGTCTGACCCTCTGGCGTCTTCCAAGTCAAGGAGCGTGAACTGACGGTGGGGTTGGCCTCATATCCCAACCCTTGTAAGGAATGGGATGACTGTGTAACAGGCCACGTTTTTGGCGACCAGTTATAGGAAATAATACTTTTATCAGCTCCTGTGTCTAAAATTCCTGTAAAGCTCTTCCCTTCTATTGTTAATTGTAAAGTGGCTCTGGTTTTGAGATCCACTACTAAATGAGCAAAATCAGTTACTGAAGAACCGAACCTATTGGCACCTCTTGGCGCCCCGGTGGATGGAAAACAATTATGTAAACTTGGAAGGATAACCAATTGAGCAATCTTGTCTCCAGGGGAGATAGAAAATATGCCTTGTGGGCAAGAACAGAGAACTTGAAGTTCTCCTGTATAATCTTGGTCTATGACACCAGGATGAACCACAAGCCCCTTCAGGGTAAGAGAGGAGCGGCCTATAATGAGGCCAACGCTTCCCTCAGGCAGGGGACCTTTAAAATCAACCGGGATAGGTTGCACACCCTCATGTGGCATTAATAAGAATTGGGAGATAGAGCGGAGGTCCAACCCTGCGGACCCTCTAGTAGCTCTGTAGTTAGAGATCTCCCCCGGTTGTAGGCTTGTGTCCCATATTTTTTGGGGCCCTGAGACATTGGGCCCGGATATTCGTTTTTTGAAATATTTTCATCTCTTTCTATAGGGGAGGGATCATGTTGAATAATCCTTCCCTGAATGTCCTTAACCGAGCGACATTCATTGGCCCAATGATATCCCTTCCTGCATTTAGTACATAACCCAGGGGTTTTCTTTTGTATAGGAGTACGACATTCTCGTTTCAAATGACCCTGTTTACCACAATTATAACATACTTTACGGCCGCCAGGACCTGAGCGGCTCTGGCCCTGCAGGATAGCTGCTGCCAGGCCGGCGTTAGTCAGTGGGCCTCCAAGACCTCGGCAGACCTTTATCCAATCTGTCAGCCCTTTGTTTCTCCTAGGGGCAATAGCTGCCTTACATTCTGGTGAGGCATTTTCATATACTAATTGCTCGATCAATGGCTTGACTTGCTCTGGGTCTCCGAAAATTTTGCCTGCTGCTTCTGTCATTCTAGCAACAAATTCTGAGAAGGACTCCTGGGGGGCTTGTAATATTTTTGTTAAATTTCCTCCAGCCTCGCCCCTTTTCGAGAGGGCCTTCCATGCCTTAATTGCGGCGGCGGAAATCTGGCCATATGCTCCCCAATCATAGTTAGTCTGGTCAGCAACATACTGTCCTTGCCCTGTTAATAATTCGAAAGTCCACTGTCTCTGGTTGCCCTCTGCATTAGCGTTGGCCTTTGCCTGTGCTTGAGAAGCGTCGTGCCACAAGGCCTTCCATTCCATATACTGTCCCATATTAGGGAGGGCAGCTTTTACTGTGTTCTGCCAATCATTCGGAGTCATTGCCATAGTGGCAAATCTCTCAAGCTGCATAATTGTAAAATTAGCATCAACTCCATATTTGTTAACCGATTCAGCAAATTCTTTGATAGAAGCATACTCTACAGGCGCGTGGACACGGCCTCCTCCCGCGTCCTCAAACACTGGAACATTTTTCTTTTGTCTTCCTCTGAAAGGAAGGAGCTTGAGCCGCGTCCATCCACATGAGGCGGAAGTGCGTCGGGAACATTAGGTTGGGAGGGCGCTACAGACTGAGAGGCTGTCCGGCTTCTATCTCTCGTTTTCCCCTGCTTTAGATTTTGCAGCGGTAACTGTTTACCTATTTCTTCATCTGAGTCCTCTGAGGAAGTTATCCCCTCCGACTCAGAGGCATCACGCCCCAGCACTTCCTTTACCGGATAAAGAGATCTCTTTCTGAGGCTTCCTATTCTCCCGTCTCTCCCAAGACCGTTCTTTCTCTCATCTCTCACTTCCTTGGACTGTGTGTCTTTGGAAGGGCCTTTTTCCTTAAATATACTTTTTCTTCCTTTTTCTTTCTGAATTCCTAAGCGCTTCTGTCCTGTCTCTGTCTCTGACATGCTGATTTGTACTATTCTCCGAACCCTCACGAAAACCAGGAGTAAAAAAAGTGATGCTGCTAGCACCATGGCGAAAGCCTCTAACGTTCCTGCCAACTGGGGAGGGAAGTGAATCAAATCAAATCGAAACATATCTTTCAGAGAATGTTACCCCGTCCTACGGTTCTGGATTCTCGATGACGAGCGGCGGGTCTTCTAAAAACGTGCCGGCGATGGAAAATTCTCCCGGGTTTTTCGGCACCAAATGTGCGGGGCGCGCGCGTGTAGTCGTCTCGCCGGCGAAACCATACACACACACACACACACACACACACACACACACCAGAATCCTTCCGTAGAAACACGTTTATTTCCAGAAACCAAAATGGTGGTCGAAGACGACCCCCAGCCCTGGGAAAAGCCCTTATATACCCTAGAGCGGCGTAATCACCTCTGATTGGCCGCAAACTCGTAGCGCGCCAAACGCCGTGGGATGGGCTTAGCTTGGCGGGCTTTACATGGCACATGCGCACTTTATTTGTTTACTAGGAAGAATTATGGCTGACAGCGCCACCTAGCGATGGCGGACTTTGCCAGCACCTGCCGAGGCTCCCAACACCTTCATAACTTTAAGGCAGGAAAATTTTGGGATGAAGAATTTGTGGGTGTATTGATATCCCTAACCCTCTTCTGCAGGTCTTGCCTAGCCAAATGCATTATTCACTTCAGTCTCTATGCCTCCTCTTATAGAATTCCAAGCTAGGTTCACCCACATAGATTCCCTGTATTTTTTCCAGTCCTAGGCCTCTATCTTTATCAAGAGATGCATCTGACAACTTTCCATTATGACTCTCAGGCTTCTCATGCCACCATTCTTCCAGGACCTAATCACCATCTCCTTTCCCCTTCTCGCCTGTTTGCATACCCAGTTCTTTTTCTATCAAACTCTGATGATGGATGACTGTGACCTTCTTAGTTAGATTTAAACATGCTCATTTAGATAACTCCACCTTACTAACCTGTTTCTTTCTGTCTGTGGATACTAGCTTGTTTATCCTGCACTTCATGGCTAATCACTTATATATGTGAGTAGATACCATATCTGAATTTCTAGCTTGGTGTTATTTCACTCAAGATGTTATTTAAAAATCTTGATTACTTTGTTTTTAGAGCTGAATAGGATTCCATTTTGCAGATATATCACATTTTCTTTATCCATACTTCAGTTATTAGACACCTCGTTTGTTTCAAGTTTCTGGCTACCAAAAATAAATTCATGATAGACATAGATGAAAAAGTGTTCACGTGGTATAATTGGGTATCTTATGGTTATATGCCCTGGACATATAAATATGTCTTAAAGTAAAATAATTACCAGTTTTCAGAGAAGCTTCCAAATTGATTTGCAAACTGGATATACAAGTTTGCACTGCCATTAATGGTAGAGGGGTGCTCCTTTGATCCAAATAAAATTCAACATGTGCTTTTACATGAATTTTTATCTTAGACATTCTGAGAGTTGTAAGATGGTATCTTAGAATCAATTTATTTGCTTTTTCCTGATTACTAAAATAATTGAACATTTCTGTAAATGCTTCCTGGCCATTACTGATTACTCTCTTGATTATTATCTGATTAATTCTGTTCCCTTTTTAAAAATTGTGTTACTTTTCATTTAATGCTGTTTGAAGCATCTCTGATGACCAGTTGATCTAGACAAGAAACTGTGAGTATAACACAATATATTTAGCAATCATTCATTTTTTTTCCAATCATGTTTGGATTGATGGTTGGTTTCTGGAATATCCAGCCCCTGGCTCTAGGATCTCCAGGAAGTGTAAAAGGTGGACTCACTATCATGGTATGTGTCTCAAGACAGACCAGTCATTAGTTCCTCACTCTAACCATTTCAGTGCCTACTACATCCAAGCATATCTTGTGAGCATGCAAAGTTGTAGGTCAGAGATTTTATGCCTTGGTTTGTGTCCAAATATTTCTACTATATGTTTCCCTAGTTGTTTACAGGAAATGAACAGTTCAGATCACATAACCCCTGCTATAGTGAATCCTAGTATGGTCACCCCTATTGATTTCTGGTGGTTTCCATTGCCCTAGGGCTCTAGCTCTTCACAGAAATGGCACACAGACTCCAGCTGTCTTCCAAGCACTCTCTCACTCCATCATTCAAAACATCAGATACTTCTGTGTCCATGCCCACATTCCACATTCTTGCATTCCCCTTACTCCATCCACTCATGATGTTTAGATTTCCAGAGTGGTTGTACGAGCATGCAATCTCACCAACAGTGGACGTGTGTTCCTCTTTCTCCACATTCTAGCCAGCATCTGCTGTCATCTGAGTTTTTGATCTTAGTCATTCTGACTGGTATGATTTAGAATTTCAGGATTATTTGATTAGCATTTCTCTGATGACTAAGGATGTTGATCATTTCTTTAAGTGCTTCTAAGCCATTTGAGATTCCTCAGTTGAGAATTCTCTGTTTAGCTCTATGCCCCATTTTAATAGGGTTATTTGGTTCCCTGAAGTCTAACTTCTTGATTTATTTGTATATATTGGGTATTAGACCTCTATCAGATGTAGGATTGATAAAGATCCTTTCCCAATCTATGGGTTGCAGTTTTGTCCTATTGACAGTATCCTTTGCTTTACAAAATCTTTTTAATTTTATGAGATTCCATTGGTCAATTTTTGAGCTTAGATTTGAAGTAAGACCTAATGATTCTTTGAATTTCCTCGGTGTCAGTTTTTATGAATCCCTTTTCCTTACTGGTTTTGGTTATTTAGATACTGTCTCTCTAGAACATCTGATTGGATTCAGAAAGAAAATCTTCTCAGCACATAATAATCAAAATTAAGTGAAAAGTATAAAGAAAGAATTTTAAAAGTGGCAAAGAAAAGTGGCCAAGTACTGTATAATGTCAGACATTCAGAATTACAACAAACTTACCAACATAGACTCGAAAAGATAGAAAATAGACTCATGTCTTATAGACTCTTATACATAACATATATCATTCCAAACTACTACATCCAGAAAAAATTTCAATCAGCATAGATGAAGAAACCAAGATATTCCATGACAATGGAATCTAATACCAAGAGGATACTAGAAGGAAAACATAAACACAATTAGATTGCATACAGTTAAGAAAGTACAGTAAATAAATAATGTCACAATGCTAAATCAAATAGAACTGGAGTCCTTGCATGGACACACAAAAACATATTAAATCCAACAACAATATCAATGTACAAGTAATTAAAAACACTTGGACATTATTATCTGTCAGGATTAATTCAGCCAAGTCCCTCAATAAAAAGACAGACGATAACAGAATGGATGCATAAACACAATTCTTTATTCTGCTATATACAGAAAAAAGTTTAGGGGTATGAGGCACATAATTAAGCATAATAAAGGCAATATATATAACAAGCCAATAGCTAACATAAAATTTAATGGATAGAAAATTAAAGCAGTTTCACTAATTTCAGGGATAAAAAAGGGCTGTCCCCTCTCTTACTATATCCTCACTATAGTCCTTGAAGTTCTAGGTAGAGCAGTAAGGCAACTGAAGGAGTTTATTGGGATAGAAATTGGAAAGGAAGAAGCAAAAATATTGCACTTGGCCAATAATATGATACTAAATAAGTTATTGCCTAATCAATTTGTACTAGAGATTCCCTACAGAAGATAAATACCTTAAGCAAAGTGGGTGATTTCAAACATTACTCAAAAAACATTAAGTAGTCTTCCTTATTCAAATGGCAAATGGAATGAGAACGAATTTTGAGAAAAAATATTCTTCACAATAGGTACCAACAATATAAAAATGTCTTTGTTTGACACTAAAAAATCAACAGAAAGATTATTATGACAAGGACTTCAAGACTCTGTAGAAATAGATTGAGGAAGATATCAGACAATGAAAAGAAATGCCATGCTCCTCAGTGAGTAGAATTAATATAGTGATAATGGACATCTTTTCAATAGCAATCTACAGAATAACTGCAATACCCAACAAAACTCCAACACAGTTCTTTACGGACCTTGAGATATAATTTCTAAACAATGTGGACAACCAATAATCCCAGGATACCTAAAACAATCAGGAACATTAACAGAAATACTGGAGCAGTTACCTTTCCTGAATTCAAGAAAAAGTACTTTGTCAAAAATTCAAGTTTTGAGAGAACCCTACTGACTTGAATAAATATAATGTCCATCTCAGATTTGTTATATTATTCCACATGGAAAAATGGATCTCTCTGCTGTTATAGTGACTTCTGAAGACTGGGTTCATCAGCATTCAGTTATAAATGGGGAATGGTCTCATAGGACTTGCTTGTTCAATGTGAAGGCACTGGAAGAAGACAGCTTCTGAAGCAGGGGGAGTAATTATCTTCTGTGGCATAGAATCTGGTGAATTGCATTGTTCCTGGGATCACTTCATACACATGACATTGTGTGTACCCCTAGTTAAACCCAGGCTGTCTAGAATAACAACAACACAACAAAAAAAAAACAAAGAAAAATTCCAAACAGCATTTACTGAGCAAAAAGATTATTATTCAAGGGAGATGAATGTAAATAAGAGAGCCTGAAATGTGAGTGTGATCAAAATCTATCACATACTTGTATGAAATCTCCAAAGAATCACATAAAGGATGAAATAAAACACATGATAGTAAGTACTGTATAATTATAAAGGTTCATAGCATGAAGCAAAGTACATTTTCACTCCAGTCGCATCAGTCCTATGCATATGTAAGACTGAGGGATCCATGAAGGTTCCACATGGAATCCTGCTGAGAATTACATGTGTATTTATGGTATATGGTCTGAAACTGTTGGTAGCAGCTCCTTTTGGAGTAAAATGATCATTATATAGCGGTTGAAAATCACATATCCTCAATATCACGTGATAACATTATACTTCATAACATTACAAATATATAGGTAGGAAGAAAGAATGAAAATGTTTATGTCTGTTCATTACCAAAATAGTAGCAATGTTGGTAAAATTTTAAAGCATTAGAAAGGTTGAGACTCACTGTTTTAAGGTAGGGAAGGTTAAGGTATTTATTTTGAAGTGATGCTAATTCTCGGCTTCTGCTACATTCATACATTTAGAATATTTTTTCTGCCTGTACATGGAGAGAATAATTTTGTTATTATATTTAATTTATTTACAGCCTCCATTCATCATTTCTTTATGTAGTTAAGTAAAGAGGATATAGCCATGATGGAGAATATAATAGAGGGCACAGTATTTAGGACACTAGGTGTCTTCTATTTTATTTGGAGAAAACTGAGTACTCAATAATTTTAAGTATTTGTTAAAATAGTTTTTGAATGACAGAGTAAAGTTTTATTATTGTTGCCTAACACATGTCCCTTGATTAAGCCATGTTAATGACGGTCACAATGTTCATTACTTGGAGAAACAACATAACTGTTAGATATTTAAGGCAATACATGTGCTCTCTTAGCATTTAACAACTTTTAGTGTGATATTATAAAAGATGTTATCTTTGAAGTCATCAAGAAATATCAATGCTACATGATCTAAAACTTGTCTTCTATGGTTGCAGTCTATGAAATTAAGTGGTTCATCAGTAGGTGTGGTGAATTCTTCCTGAGTCTGTTTCAAAACCTGAGATAGAGATAAATTATAGTAACTGTTTACAGTAAGAAACATAAAATTTATTTCATTTATTTTTACAGAATAAATAGAATAGAAAGAGGCTGTGAGCTCAAGACTAACTCTAGACCTCCAGGGTGTACTCATATCCTTTCACCCAAAGTCCTTAAGTGTTTAACTCTAGGGACAACCCAAAAGAATGGAACTTCCTTTCTCCTTTACCAGGACTACTTCACATATTTAGAGCAAATTTCCAGGGATTCTGAACATCCAACTTTCTGGTATTAACACTAAAATACATTTCAATCTATTGAAGAAAAGTAAATTGATATAGAGAAGAGATTGCTTTTTGTTTTATTTACAAAAGTAATAACTTAACTGATGGTCAAGTAGTACTGGTTCAAATTTATGCAAGATTTGTAGAAATATGCATGTGGGGATCAAGGTCATGGTTAGAACAATGCTTGTAAATTGTCATAACTAAATCTAAGCTTGAATTTCAGTAATATTTTGGTGGCAAATGTGTAAAAGGATTATCTAAGCTCATATAAAAGACATGGAGCCATTATACATATTATCTGATATATCAGGTTGAGTTGTTCATTTGACAATGAACAAAGGTTAGTTTTCTTACATTTCATAGATCTGGCCACATATACCTCAACACATGGTTTGGACGAGTATGTCTATATTTCTTACCTATTTTATAGTCTTGATGACAGGGACTGTGTTTGAGTAAATAGACCCAACTCACTTAACAATTGTATGTATAAAGAAAGGCCATGCAAAATATTAGTAAATCTGTTCTCTTTATCTAAGTCAAATTGGTCATCATTATTCTATTTCTATTAATCTCAGTACAAAATGTAAAATAAATTCCTTCCAAAATTCAAAATCAGTTTTCATAGGAGAAAAGGTATTAGTAATTTTATGCTTCATATACCATCCTCATTTGTACAGAAAAATTCCTCTTGAATTTAAGTATTTATACTGACAATCAGTTGAGTATTTGCAGGAAAAATTTTAAAAATTACTGAGAATAATTTTAAAAATATCCCATTTTAACAAAGTTCATATTTAGTGAACATTATATTATCAATTCTATTTAAAATTATCTATATTCTACACAGCAAAATAGGGCTTATTTTTCTCTTGAGATTGAGGCAGATTACTTATGCTATAAATGTTAGTTGGCTGTTAGCATTCTCAATCAGCTTTTATATCTGAAATGATTCTCCATTTTAAACTTACCCATCCTTCAGTGATCATTAATGTTAACAGCAAAATTATGAGAAAATACATCTCTTGAAATGAAGCCATGGCTGAAACTAAGCAGAGAAGACATCATAATTGTAGAAAGCAGTGTATGAGACAAAGAAAATAACCAAAATATTGATAGAAGTTTTGTCAAGCATCTATTTGTGATAAATTCTTTAACAATATAAGGAGGGAAGAGATACCAAAGAGGGTCACTGTAGGTTTATTGTTCCCACCTTGTCACAAGTAGGACTGAAACATAAGCCAAAGGCTTTACTGATGCCTCACCTGTGTATCTGCAAAGGGAGAAAATTTCCATGTTTTTTGTAACACTTCTGTTCCTCTGTCATCAAAAGTGAAATCTGAGAAATCAAAAAAAAATCCAAATTGTTAAAAGTTGCTTTCTTTGGGTATCATCTTTTGATTTACTATTATCTCTTCATACAATGCTATAAACAGATAGATAGGGATAAATTAGTCAGGGTTGTAATTGTAAAGACAGAAATATACTATGTTTTGGAACATATTGTGTGAAGAAAGTTTGTAAATTATGCTATTGTTTTTATTACTCAAATAAAATTTCACTTTGCTCTTTCAGTAGAAAATGTGTATGTAATTAATGAAAATAAATTTAATCTATGTGATGTCATTCAATGCATGCTTTGATAGACAGGAAATTTTATGCTTTTATTATATTTCAACAACACTTTATCAATTTCATAGTGCTTAATCTCAGTACTTGGAAAATTTTATTTCTTTAGATGCTGATAAAATCTTCTTAGTGTTGGTACATTAGACTTCCTGATGGAACTCATAGAAATAGTTTCTTTATATTGTAAATTGTACAGAAAGTACCTTACATTGTGTACTTTGCGTATATTGCACAATTTCATACTATATTTTTTTTCTTTTTTTTTTTTATTGGATGATTTATTTACATTTCCTATGTTGTCCCCTTACCCCATCCCCCACCACCCCCTCGGAACCCCCAATCCCCTCGCCCCTCCTCCTTCTTCTCTGTGGATGTAACCTCTATCTACACCCCCCCACTCCCACCTCCCCACCCTCAAAATTCCCACCCCCTGGGGCATCCAGCCTTCATGAGGTCAAGGTTCTCTTCTTCCACCTCATACTATATTTTAAAATCATGTTTTGTTGCTTCCAATTGTTATCTGTCTAAAAGACAATGCAGAGACATTATCACCAAGCATCTATTGAATTTTGCATTTTGAACACCATTTACACTTTTTCTCTATTAAAATACTTCCATATACTCCATTATACTCCCTTTCAATTGCTTACCTAATATTTCTTTCCAATTCAAAGCAAAATTTGAGTCAGAACCTCTCCACACATATCTGTAATATTACTTTATCCCTTATACTTGATACATTCAAAGAACTACAGATGACCTACAAACATTCTGGTAATACAGAATCATCATAAACTCATTGCCTTTTTCTTGGAGAGTAAGACATTCACTCCTCTACTTGGTGAACCATTAAATAGTGAATTTGCATGTAAGACATGTGTTTCTCCTGACACTTTAATGAAACTTTTGCTACTATGGTTTACAAATGAAGAAATTCACTTAAATTGAGATTTCTAGTCTCAGTGTGTTCTCTTGCTGTATATTGCTTCCTATTTGACTAAGTTTATTTGTAAAGATTGCTGGGTAGTCCCATAACTTCCATATAAATTTCCAAGTCTGAGGCTCTGATGTGCCTCTAGCCACAGTATTCCTAACATAGTATTGACTATCCTCTTACCATAAAACTTACTGTTATGCTCTTTACTTTACCTCAAAATGCTTGTTTCATAGGCCTTCAGTTCAGATGAGCTCCTGTTTCAGCCTCCTCCACTTCTCTGGTTTTCTGGATTTCCTCCTTTCCTTATAAAGAGATGAGTTTCAGAGATTTGGCATTCAATGTGCCTGTGCTGCATTTGCTGCTCTTCCAAGTTAAGTGGATTGATTGAAAGGTTTCTCTTGGGTTCTGTTTCTTGAGCATCAGATTATGTAAGATAGTGACCTTGGATAGCAGCCTTGAGTATGTTCTTTCCATGTGATTGTTGGGTCAACAATCTACTGTTTGTCTTTACTCCTGGAGATTTCACTATGTTCTTTTTCAAGCAAAAGTCAGGGAGGGGAGAGTCACACCTATATTCAGTGTGGGTTTACCATTTTAGTTCACAGGTATTGTTTTGTTTTGTTTCTGTTCATATTAACCTTATTACTATTTCTGTATTTCACCACTCTCCAATTTCTTGCTATGTTGTCTTCCCTTGCTCTTGATATTTTTTGTTTAATTTTCCTTCACTTTACATTCCATTCAAAGTGCTCTCTCTCCTTTCATCACAATCTCTTCTTTCAATTCCCTCTCCTTTTCTCAGATGACTGTTTCTTAGAGAATAAGAGCAAAATTGTGGATACCGCCATACACTGGAGCATCTATTTGCAGAAGGAATATACACATTCTCTCTCACTGAGGCCCAACCATGGAGTCCAGGGTGGGGAAAAGTGATTGAAGAGCAGGCAACTTAGATACTCACTCACTTTGTTATCATTACCATATGATGACCAAGAAGAACATTTGCTACTAGTATGTAGGTGGCCGCATTGCAGTCTTTGCATGATCATTGTTTGGTTGAACATGCTCTGTGATCCCCCATGGAAATGTTAGTTTACACTATGTCTTCGTGTGTGTCCATGGACCTTCAGGCTGGCTCAGTACTTTGTCCATCTTTTCTAAAAGACTCTCTAAGTTCTGCCTGGTGTTTGATTTTGGGTGTACCTCTGCATCCATTCTCTGCAGAATAATGCTTCTGTAGAGAAACTTATGTTACTTTTGTGTGCAACATTGCTATGTATCATTAATAGTGTCAGAGGTTTGCTCTATCATATGTGATGGGCCTCAAGTTGCATTATTTATTTTGGACTGTTGCCACAGTATCTGCACTGTCTTTATCCCTTCATAACTTTAAGTCAGGAAAATTGGGTTGAAGAATTTCTGGGTGTATTGATATGCCCAACACTTTTCTGCAGATCTTGCCTAGCCAAATGAATTATTCACTTCAGTCTCTATACCTCCTTTTATACAATTCCCAGATAGGTTCATTCACATAGATTCCCTGTACTCTTTCCAGTCCCAGGCCTCTATATCAAGAGATGCATCTGACAGCTTTCCATTATGACTCCCAGCCTTCCCATGCCACCCCTCTTCATGGACTTAATCACCATTTCCTTTCCTCTTCTCACCTGTTCACACGACCAGTTCTTTTTCTATCAAACTCTGATGATGGATAACTTTGACTTTCTTAGTTAGAGTTAAAAATGCTCATTTACGTAACCCCACTTTACTAATGTGTTTCTTTGTGTCTGTGGATACTACCTTGTTTATCCTTTACTTTATGGCTAATCACTACATATATGTGAGTAGACACCATAGCTGCGTTTCTAGCTCAGTGTTACCTCACTCAAAATGTTATTAAAATCTTGATTCCTGTGATTTTATAGCTGAGCAGGATTCCATTTTGCAAAAATGCCACATTTTCTTTATCCATACTTCAGTTACTAGACATCTAGTTTGTTTCAAGTTTCTGGCTACTAAAAATAAATTTGCTATGGACTTAGATGTGAAAGTGTTCATGTGGTATAATTTGGTATCTTATGAGTATATGCCCAGGACAGGTATAAATATATCTTAAAATAAAACAATTCCCAGTTTTCACAGAAGTTTCCAAACTGATTTTCAAACTTGTTGTGTAAGTTTGCACTGCCACTAATGGTAGATGGGTGCTCCTTTGATCCAAATTAAATTCAACATGTGCTGTTCCATGAGGGTTTTTTTTTGTTTTTGTTTTTTTGTTTATTTGTTTTTTATCTTAGCCATTCTGAGAGTTGTAAGATGGTATCTCAGGATCATTTTATTTGCCTTTTCCTGATTACTAAACAAATTCAACATTTCTGTAAATATTCCTGCCCATTACTGATTACTCATTAATTGAGTAATAAGATTATTATCTGATTAGGTCTATTCCCTCTTTTTAAATTGTGTTGTTTTGCTGAGTACTATGTTCACTTTTTAAATTATCCCTTTGTCAGAATTGATTTTAGTGAAGATATTTTCCCAACGTTAGGTATTTATTTTATCCTACTGATAGTGTTGTTTCACTTAAAGTAACTTTTCATTTTCCTGAGGACTAATTTGACAATTGTTGATCATAGAGCATGAGCCCTTGGTATTGTGTTCAGGAAATTATCTCCTCTACCAATTCATTCAAGGCTATTCTGTATCTTCTCTTTTACTAGATTTGTGTATCTGTTTTTATTTTTATGCATTTGATCCACTTGGTCTTGAGTTTTTTAGGCTTACTAAACATGGATCTATTTGCATTTTCTACATACTTAGACACTTAGTTAGAGTTGCTCCAATTCCTGAATATGCTTCTTTTTTCCATTGTATGGTATTGCTTCCTTTGTCAGAATTCAGATGTGCATTGTTGAGTTGTGTGGGTTTATTTATTTATCTTGATTCAATTCCATTCAACAATCTGTCTGTAGCAGTATCAATACCATACAATTTTATTTCTATTGTTCTGAACTATGGCTTGAGTTGACAAATGGTGATACTTCCATATGCTCTTTTATTCTACAGGAATTATTTTCTTATATATTTATTTACACTCCGGATTTTGTACCCCTGCACAATCCAGCCTCTGACTATTCCATACCCCATACATTTTACCTACCCCATTGTCTTCACGAGGAGGTCCCCATGTCCCATCCCCTACTACACCAGACCTCTAAACACCTCGAGGCCTTCAGTCTCTTGAGGGTTAAGTGTATCATCTCTGATTGAACACAAACCCAACAGGCCTATGATACATATGTGTTGGGGGCCTCATATCCGCTGTTGTATGCTACCTTTTTGGTGGTTCAGTATTTGAGAGATCTCAGGGGTCGAGATTAATTAAGACTGCTGGTCCTACTCCAGGGTTGCCCTCCTTCTCAGCTTCTTCCAGCCTTTCTCTAATTTAACCACAGGGGTCAGCAACTTCTGTCCATTGGGTGGGTGCAAATACCTGTATCTGTCTCTTTCAGTTGCTTTTTTGGTCTTCCAGTGGGCTGTCATGATAGTTCCCTTTTTGTGTGCACTCCATAGCCTCAGTAATAGTGTCAGGCCTTGATACTTCCCCTTGAGCTGGATCCCACTTTGGGTCTGTTGCTGGACCTTCTTTTCCTCAGGCTTCTTTCCATTTCCATCCCTACAGTTTTTTCAAACAGGACCAATTTTGGGTCAGAGTTTTGACTGTGGAATAGAAACCTCCTCCCTCACTTGATGCCCTGTCTTTCTGCTGGAGGTGGGCTGTATAAGTTCTCTATCCCTACTGTCAGTCATTTGATCTAAGATCTTTCCTTTTGAGTCCTGAGTGTCTCTCACCTCTCAGGTCTGTGGTGCATTCTTGAGGGTCTCCCAACCTTTTAACTACCTAGATTACCTGTTTCCATTCTTTGTGCTGCCCCTCAGAGCTTCAGTCCTTTTCCCTCACACAATATCAGATCAGATTCCCCTCCGCCTCTGAACCCTGTCCACTTTCTCTCCAATGTTTCTCCCTCCTTCCCACTTGTGATTGCTTTCTTCTTTCTCCACAGTGTGACTAAGGTGTCCTCACTAGAGCCTTTCAACTTGTGGACCTTTTTGAATTCTGTGGACTGTATCTTGGGTGTTCCACACTTCTATTTTTAACTAATAGCCACTTATTAGTGAGCATATACCATACATTTCATTTACAGTCTTTGTTACCTCACTCAGGATGATATTTTCCATTGTGTAATTGTGCAGGGAATGATTAGCTCATGCATGGCCGTGGGCATGGGATACTATTGGGCTGTGTTTTGTTTCCATGGCTCAACAGAGACTAGAAAGCAGGAATCTTGACTGAGTTTACTCCATGCCATGCTGGGAAGGTGCTGCGGGGCCCTGCCCTGGTGTGGAGAGGCCCAAGGGGAGATCTCAGTCTCAGGTCTGGTGGGGACAAGAAGGCTTGTGAGTATTGACTTGTCTCAGAGTCCTGTGCTCCAAGGTGCCACTGAAAGTCTCAAAAGAGTTGAAACTGGGGTGTGTGGGTTGGACTGGCCTGCATGCCGAGAGAGGTAAGAGGGAGAGAGGCCCCACAGGTTGAGACTATTGGTTACCATACTTGCTTGGCAGGGTCGGCTAACTTGTTTGAATTGATGGCCTTCATGGCTGGAACGCAGAGAAGTCCTCCACGGGAGATTAGACAATGGCTTGATAGTTGAGACCTTCTCCACAGTTCTCCACTGTGGGCCCCAAAGACACGAGGAAGTCCAGGGTTCTGAAAGGCTTTATTTTCAGGGTGGATAGTAGATGGATCTGGATGTACCTCCACTTAGGTCAAAGTGGACTTGACTTAAATAGGGAAAGATGAGGAAGAAGGGAAGATGTCTAATTGGCTACACCCTCTGGCCTTCAGGTATCTCATTAATATGTAAATCTCTTGAGGCTGAGGCCTATAGTCACACCCTCTACCAGTGCTGGGTGATGTAACCCTCTCTTAGGGAGGGACTGTATTGTTCTACATGACTGAAAATCATTGGCTAATGGTATGTCAGGAGCCTGGCGTCTGGGGGCATGGCTGAACACCTGCCATTGTCCCACTAGGGTCTGCAGTTCACGGCCTGTGCCCAGCCAGGATCCAAGCTTTTCTTTCAAGGCCCCACATAAATGAAGCATAATTTTTTGTATCCATTCTATTGTTGTATGACATCTTGGTTGTTTCCAGCTTCTGGTTATCACAAATAGGGGCACAATGATCATAGTAAAACATATGTCCTTGTGGCATGATGGGACATTTTGATTCAAACTTAATTGTAGAATAAGAGTCAAATGTACTATTTCTCAAATTACACATCCAAATTTCTGTTATTTTTGTCTGTTAATTTTTTTTAAATAGAAAACACAAAGATATCATTTGGGAGTCAGAATTCTCTTGATTTTCATATATTTTGAAAGTTTGAAATTTTATTTTCATTTATAATCTATCTGTGTCTGTCTAATTTTAATTACAGGAAAATAATTTGCTTCTGTAACATACGTCTTGAAAAATGACCAAGTAGATAATAGATAACAGGTAGATAACATTTTTTCTGTTAACAATAATGGAATTTATTGATTAGCAACGAATTACCAAACAAAATTATTTCCTAGGCCAAAATGACAAGTAGTCTCAATTTGAACCACAAGCAGAATCTGATTTAGAGCTTCTATTGCTATGGTGAAAGTCTATGAGTGCACAATAAAATCAGGAAGGAAAAAGTAAATTTGCTTATATTTCCTTTAACTATATCATTAAAGGAAGGTCAAACTGGAAATCATTCAGAGAAAGAACCTGAAAGAAATAGCTGTTGCAAAGGCATGGAGTGATGCTGATTACTGGCTTGTTATACCTCTTTCCCAGCCTGGTGTTTTATGCAACTTGAAATGTGTACTCAGTTCAATGGACTAATACTTCTCACATCAATCAGTAACTATGAAAAAGATTTATAGATGGATATTTTTGAGGTATTTTCTCAAGTGAGGTTCCCTCATTTCAGATAACTAAATAGGTATAACAATTTTGGAAATAGATATGGTTATCTGTCAGAAAATTGGGAATCTATCTACCTCAAGACCCAGTTATTCCGTTCTGGGAATATGCCCAAAGGAAACTTCACTATAATAGTAGGTTAGTTGGTCAATTATTTCTGTAGGGTCTATATTGGCTATAGCCAGAATCTAAAAATATTCTACATCTACTTTATCTGAATGATGGATAGAGAAAATGTGGTATACTTATACAGTGAATTCTTTCTTAGTTACTAAAACAAATAACATGATGAAATTTGCCAGCATGTGAATGGAACTAAAAACAACAATTTTGAGTAAGCTCACAGGGACTCAGAAAATCAAACATGGTGTATACTCACTCATTACGGAATATTAGCAGTAAAGTAAAAGATAAACTTCCAACCATCCACACATCCAAAGAAAATAAGCAACTACTAGGCTTCAAGTGAGGGACATGTGAATCTCATTTA
Source organism: Grammomys surdaster (assembly GCF_004785775.1). Taxonomy (NCBI): domain Eukaryota; kingdom Metazoa; phylum Chordata; class Mammalia; order Rodentia; family Muridae; genus Grammomys; species Grammomys surdaster. The sequence goes on from NW_021604617.1 coordinate 14,572,054, forward strand.
AAGTGGAAACTCAATTCACCTCATAGGTAGATATGGTAGATATGGTACATGTGTGTGGGGAGTAAGGAAGGGAACAGAAGGACTCATGTTTGGGAATGATAGAGGGAGAGACTACAGTGGAAGAAGATTGTAGTTTGGTGGCATCTCTTGGAACAGGTAGAAACTTAGGTGAAAAAATCCCAGAAATTGATGAGGGTTATTCTAGCTAAGGATCTTAGTTTTGGAGGACATGGAGTCTGCATTGTCCATTTCCTGTAACCAAGCAACATACTCATTAGAAGGACTGGAAGACTAACCCAGGTAAAAATGATTAGAGTTACAATTTTCTCTGCTTATAAGATGTGCTTGGAAAATTTTGGCAATGAAATTGTGGGAGTGATTGATAAATTATGGTCTATATTGAGAACCATTGCGTGACTGGGAACCTATTCTGACACTGGTCAATGCAAGAGGCTGAATATCCCAAAGGCCAAAAATAGCAACAAACAAGAATGACAAAAATATCAATGAAGTAATTCCCAATGATGTTCTACTGAACTCACAAAATGGTACATAGCCTATTTGTTATCAAATAGACTTCACCCAGTAACTGATGGAAAGAAATTCAAAGAAGGGTACAGATGCAGACAGCTACACTTTCAGTAAAACTTAGAGAATCTGCAGTGGAAAAAAAAACAAATCAACAACAAACAAATTAAGCACCAAATGAAAACTCCACCACCAGTAGATTACATTTAATTGAGTTTTTTTGTGAAATAGAAACCATAGAAATTCCTACCAATCTAGAATATTCCTAAATAGTGTCTCCAAAGAGTTATGGTAAGTTCTTATTTTTCTGGTCAACATGTACATATTTATTAAGCATGGAGAATTTAAGTTGATGACTAACTAGAACTTCCCCACTGCTGACTGATGTTCATAGTACTTGAAGGTATTCCACATGCTACTAGAGGAGAAAGAGAAATTCAAATCCAACTCTAAACTTATTCTATTTCCTCATTATTATGAACACATAAAAATAAGCATGTATATTCAAATATTGATACAGAGGAATAAAATGTCTTTTGTTTATTTGGCCAAGAGTGATGAAATTGGATACATGATATTTCTAATTTGATATTTTTGACAACCAAAGAACTGATCTCAAAACTGGCTGCACCTTAGTAGTCTATCAACAGAGTTTAAGAACACTGCTTCTATTATCATGGATAAACTTTTATGTCATTTGACTAATTGATGATCATAATTTTGCATAAGTAATATGAATTTTTTTTCTCTTATTTAGTGTAAACCTAACACACATGGCACCAGTTTTTCTTAAACCCACAAACCACCATTTCTTCATTCTCCCATCACTTCCCCATGCAAATTTAAGTACTTACTGTATTTCCCTTTTAAAACTGCAGAATCCTGTTAGTGAACTTGTATGTATGCACTTCTCCATAGGATACAGTCATACATACCTGCTGTAAAAATCCTATAGTATAGTGCTTAAGACCTCCTTCCTAGAGAATCATATCAGCAATAGACAACCACTATATTATTTGCTTAATTTGTATGACTTTTACTCCACTTTAACTTAAGTATTCTAAGATTCAATCCCTACATCAACCAGTAGTGGCGAATGTGGACAAACTTGGTGTGTTTCTGACTGATGAGCAACATGTAAATACATCTTGTGTTCTAATTTATATATAAGTTGAAATTATTTTTCCTGTGTAGTGAAACACAACAGATTAATACGTACTTTCTTCTGGAGGTAAAAAAAAAAAAAGGTAGTGTAAAATATACAAATAAGAGTATATAGAGAGGACATGAGTTCATAACTGTATTGAATAAAACCAAGACTGAGAGTAAATCAACACAAGACCAAGTTAAAAAAAATTAACATGTACCCTTACTCCTAGAGAACAGATCTTATCAATGAGTTTGTGACTTTTTTAAATATCACAAATCGAACATCATGAATAACAGATATAGACATTAGAATTCATGACTTGGCAAAATTTAGTTAAGAAGATACAGCTGAAAATTTTAAGAAAAGAAGTTACCACAACATGAGGATTTTAATTAAAGGATTCTATCACTGTGAGTGTTGAGAACTACTCACTTAACTGGAGAAATATTTTACACTATAAAGACTATGGCCCTATGAATCTGTCATTAAAATACTTGTGTGTTCATTAGCATACCACAGGCAAAGAACTGTTACTATTCAATAGTTGCCACTCAGTTAGTTAATACTCACTACTGCTATTAAGACTGCATTGTATGGCTAACCCAAGTACTTCTCTGTAGGAAAGCTTTTCACGCCTCCTTACTATGGCTGACAGGATCTGTGCCTCCCCTGAAGCTGATATAATCCTGAGGCCAGATTACAGACATGGTCCTTGTGACTTGGCTCTTAAGTGGAGAATCTGATTCAAATACTACCTAAAATAAATATTACAGTGATACATTTTACCTTTATGTCAAATATTAGACTCAAGCACTTAAACTTCTTTGAGATTCTTGTCCTCTTTTAGCCCTTACCAACATGTACAATATCCATTTCCATAGGAAAGACAGGATTTGATGTGTAATTTGGAATTTGATGTGTAATTTGGATTCTTGTCTGGAATCTAGGTTAATAATTAAACACCAAATTATTTGGGTTGTTAAACAGTGGTCACCTATGCTACTTTACACAAATACCAGAATTGTCTTAAAATAGAAAACTGTATGTGAGAAAATTATCTCCAAATATTTGTCTGTAAAAAACATTTAATTATAAATTAGTGGAAAAATACTAAGACCATTATGGGTGTTTCCCTCCCTGGGCTGGTGTCCTTGAATTCTGTAAAAAATCTGCTTCAGCAAGTCATGAGAAAGAAGTCAGTAAATAGCACCACTCCATGGTTTCCTATCAGCTCCTGCTTGCAGGTTTCTACCATGAATTGGTTCTGTACTGACTTCTTTAGAGGATAATCAGCAATATAGAAGTGTAAAACAAATTTGCTCTGTAATCTACAACTTTAAGTTATTGTTCATTGTTCAAAGAGAAATCCTAAATAAAACATGTTGGTACAATAATTTGAAGTATTTTGTGACAAAATAGACTGTGTTTTAGGAAGGATTTGGGAATTTGGGTCTAGAAAGTGATTGCTGAGAGCTCACTCGTGGGTTCTGTTTGAGGTTTTAACAAGGTTTTAATATTCTACCATTTAGATATTTGGTGGTAATGAAACAGCTCTGGTTAACAAGATACCATAAATACTAAGAGGACACATTTGCTTTTCTGGAACATTAGATGCCGGTCAGCTGGAGCTGTGAAATAACCTAGGATTAAGAAGAGACCATAATCACTGAAATGAAATCTTCTGGAAAGTGTTTCCTGACATTCTTCTCATTAAAACCTTGTTCTTGAAATGTGTGTGCATTTTACTATACACTGGCAGCCAAAAGTGGAAGCATAGCCCTCGCTTGGTCCTTTTGGCTGAGGCAGACAACTAGCTGGTCTGCTCCCATGAAGACACCATATCTTGAGCAATCCTAGAGGAACCAGTGCACCCAGAACAGAGAAGGAACCACAGAGCAGCAGGATTTCAGGACCCCAAAGGCAGCCTGGGTACCAGCAGTTCTTCTACCTAGGATTTCAGGATCACAGGATTACAGAGACATCTGGACTCTGAGGAGTTCTGACACAAGCAAGATAACTGGAAAGACAGGCTCCAGTCAGAGACAGTGAGTGCAGGTAGCACTAGAGTGGACCTAGTGAAAGAGATGGTGAAGGCAATCGCAAGGACATAAGCAACAAAGTTACTTGGCATCATCAGAACCCAGTTCTCCCACAATAGCAACCCCTGGGTACCCCATCACACTGGAAAAGCAGGATGCAGAATTAAAATCACTTCTCATGATGATGATAGAGGACTTTATGAAGGACATAAATAACTTCCTTAAAGAAGTACAGGAGAACACAGGTAAACAGGTAAATCCCTTTAAGGACTGCAAGAAAACACAACCAAACAGGTGAAGGACTTAAACAAAGCCATCCAGGATCTAAAAATGGAAGTAGAAGAAATAACAAAATCTCAAAGGGAGACTACCCTGGAGATAGAAAACCTAGCAAAGAAATCAAGGGTTGTAGACACAGGCATCACTAACAGAATACAAGAGATAGAAGAGAGATTTGCATGTGCAGAAGTTACCATGGAAAACATTGACACAACTGTCAAAGAAAATGCAAAATGCAAAAAGCTTCTAGCCCAAAACACCCAGGAAATCCAGGACACAATGAGAAGACCAAACCTAAGGATAATAGGTATAAATGAGAGTGAAGATTCCCAACTTAAAGGATCAGGAAACATCTTCAGCAAAATTATAGAGGAAAACTTCCCTAACCTAAAGAAAGAGATGTTCATGAACATGCAAGAAGCCTACAGAACCCCAAATAAACAAGACCAGAAAAGAAATTCCTCCTGTCACATAATAATCAAAACTTCAAATGCACAAAACAAAGAAAAAAAATACTAAAAGCAGTAAGAGAAAAAGACAAAGTAACATATAAAGGCAGGCCTATGAAAATTACACCCGACTTCTCACCAGAGACTACAAAAGCCAGAAGATCCTGGACAGATATCAAACAGACCAGAAGAGAACACAAATGCCAGCCCAGGCTACTATACCCAGCAAAACTCTCAATTACCATAGATGGAGAAACCAAGATATTCCATGACAAAACCAAATTTACACAATATCTTCACACAAATCCAGTACTTCAGAGGGTAATTGATGGAAAACTCCAACACAATGAGCTATAATGGAACCTAGAAAAAACAAGAAAGTAGTCTTCCAAAAACCCCAAAAGAAGATAGATACCTGAACATAATTCCAACTCTAATAACAAAATAACAGGAGGCAACAATCATTTTTCATTAATATCTCTTAACATCAGTGGACTCAATTACTCAATAAAAAGATGGAGACTATCAGACTAGATAATTAAACAAGATGTAGAATTTTGCTGCATACAAGAAATGCGCCTCAGTGACAAACACAGACACTACCTCAGAATAAAAGGATGGAAAACAATCTTCCAAGCAAATGGTCCCAAGAAACAAGCTAGAGTAGCCATTCTAATATCAAATAAAATCAACTTTCAACCAAAAATAATGAAAAAAGAAAAGGAAGTACACTTCATACTTATCAAAGGAAAAATACACCAAGATGAACTCTCAATTATGAAGATCTATGCTCCAAATGCAAGGGCACCCACATACATAAACGAAACTTTACTAAAGCTCAAAACACACATTGTACCTCACACAATAATAGTGGGGAATTTCAACACCCCATTCTCAGCAATGGACAGATCGTGGAAACAGAAACTAAACAGAGACACAATGAAATTAACAGAAGTTATGAATGAAATGGATTTAACAGATATCTATAGAACATTTAATCCTAAAACAAAGAATATAGCCTTTTCTCAGCACCTCATGGTACCTACTCCAAAATAGACCATATAACTGGTCACAAAACAGGCCTCAACAGATACAAAAATATTGAAATAATCCCTTGCATCCTATCAGATCACCATGGACTAAGAGTGGTCAATAATGGCAAAAACAATGGAAAGCCCACATACACATGAAAACTGAACAACCCTCTACTCAATGATGATTTGGTCAAGGAAGAAATAAAGAAAGAAATTAAAGACTTTTTAGAATTTTGAAAATAAGGACTCATCATAACAAAACTTGTAGGTCTCCATGAAAGCAGTGCTAAGAGGAAAACTCATAGCTGTAAGTGCCTACAAAAAGAAACAAGAGAGAGTATACACTAACAAACTGACAGCACACATGAAAGCTCTAGAACAAAAAGAGGCAAATACACTCAAGAGGAATATATGGAAGGAAATAATCAAACTCAGGGGTGAAATCAAGCAAATAGAAACAAAAAGAACTATACAAAATATCAACAAAGACAGGAGCTGGTTCTTTGAGAAAATCAACAAGATAAACCCTTAGCCAGACTAACCAGAGGGCACAGAGACAGTTTCCAAATTAAATAAAACCAGAACTTAAAAGAGAGACATAACAACAGAAACTGAGGAAAGTAAAATATATATATATATATA
>NW_021604617.1:14578274-14638547 GCF_004785775.1 Grammomys surdaster
ACTAAAAAAAGCTACAGTCAATAAAACAGGAAAATCTAGATGCAATGGACAACTTTCTAGACAGTTACCAGGTACAAAAGTTAAATCAGGAGCAGATAAACCATATAAACAGTCCCATAACCACCTAAAGAAATAGCAGCAGTCATTGAAAGTCTCCCCACCAAAAAAAGCCCAGGACCAGAGGCTTTTAGTGTAGAATTCTATCAGACCTTTCAGGAAGACCTAATACCAATTCTCTTCAAACTATTACACAAAATAGAAAGATAAGGAACACTACCCAATTTGTTCTATGAAGACACAATCATGCTCATACCTAAACTTAACAGAGACCCAACAAAGAAAGAGAACTTCAGACCAATCTCCCTTATGAATATTGAAGCAAAAATACTCAATACAGTTCTCGCAATCTGAATCCAAGAACACATCAAAACAATCATCCATCGTGATCAAGTAGGCTTTATCCCAAGGATGCATCAATGGTTCAATATTCAGAAATCCATCAATGTAATCCACTATATAAGCAAACTCAAAAGGAAAAAAAACCTATCTGATCACCTCACTAGATGCTGTGAAAGCATTTGACAAAATTCAACATCGCTTCATGGTAAAAGTTTTGAAAAAATCAGGAATGAAGGCCCATACTTAACATAGTAAAAGCAATATACAGCAAACCAGTAGCAAACATAAAACTAAATGGAGAGAAACTTGAATCAATCCCACTAAGAGCAGGGACTAGACAAGGATAAAAGTCCTAGCTAGATCAATTAGACACCGAAAAGAAGTCAAAGGATACAAATAGGAAAGGAAGAAGTCAAAATATCAATATTTGCAGATGATATGATAGTATACTTAAGTGACCCCAAAACTTCCACTAGAGAACTTCTAAACCATATATATATATATAATTTCAGCAAAGTGGCTGGTTATAAAATCAACTCAAACAAATCAGTAGCCTTCCTGTACTCAAAAGATAAACAGGCTGAGAAAGAAATTAGGAGAATGACACCCTTCACAAGTCACAATAGTCACAAATAATATAAAATACCTTGGTGTGAATCTGAGATGTAAATAAAATATCCAATAGAAAAATTTAAAAATAAAAAGTGGTAGCATAGTAGTCCCCCCAGGCAGTGGTAGTCTTGAAGGCATAAAAGGTAATGGTGAGTGGCTAAGGCTTGAAGCTGTGAAGATCAGGATAGGACATTTGTTTAATTTTAGCCTCATTGATATTTGAAAGAATGTACAGCAAACCAGTAGCAAACATCAAACTAAATGGAGAGAAACTTGAATCAATCTCACTAAGAGCAGGAACTAGACAAGGCTGCTCACTCTCCTTACCCATCATGGAACATGCATTATCAAAAGCAATGCATTTCTGTCTTAAGTTGGTAAGGCTCTGCGCAGAATCTTAACCATCCTTGGCTTGCCAACATGTTAATTTAATAATTCTGTCTGGGGGTCCATTTTCAGGTTCAAGCCATTGGCTGCCAACATGTTTATTTTGTTAAAGATAAGCTTTAACATAAAGGGCAGGAATAAAAGTATTCCCAGGACAAGAAGGGCTAGCCTGATTAAGCTATATATGCCAATATTGAGGTTTGACCAAAATGGAAATACTAAGCTCAAGCCATGAATAATATTATCAGCATTATCTGCAGTATCAAAGGTCAGCAGAGCAGCATCCTTTAAATTCATAATCTCACTATGCAGCTAGTACCCCCAGAGGGCTGTTAGGATTAAGCCAAATATCCTACAGGTGTCTTTAAACTTTTCTCTAATTATAATGACAATTGTTGTGAATTTCAAAAGTAATACTACTCCAATGATTTTTGTCATGACATTTGGGATGGCTCCTAACTCTTGAACCCTGAACCTCCTTCAGATAATTTGAATGGGTTATAAAGCATCATTTATTGTTCCAGAAACCTATTATAAATCCTTTTATATACTCAATACATTAGTAACATTTTTTTTTGCTAGATGGTTAACAAAAATAGTTGTCTTAACTCCTTGTCTCAATGCTATTGCAGAATCAGTAGTGCTAGCAATTAATGGAATTAAAGCTGTTATAGCAGCAATAATCAAGCCTGCTACCCTCTTGCTTCTGCTTAAAGCCAAAGTCACTTCTTCCAGCACTTTCAAGCTTTTTTCAAAGAATCAAAGTATTCTAATACTCAGGGCAATGAGTTGAAAGCCAGTTGATAGACCTCCATAACAGACATGCCAGGTTTCAACACACTAACATAATTGGAAATTATACAGTCAATGCAACTTACTGTAGAAGAGAGAAAACCAATATTAGCTTGACAATTAAGAGCCTTAAAACATGCACTAACCTTTGCTTAAAATCCAGATCCTGTCCCAACTTTTTATCTTGCTATCATAATATCATAGTGAGCTACAACTAACTTCCAAATTTGTCTCTGACAAAGTCCAGATCCAGTCTTCCAAAAGTAGAATATTATTTTCCATACTGGATTGATTTCTAGACCGATACATGATTGAGTCCTAATAGCTGGTCACCTTTAAGAAGAATACAAAAGACATGATTTCTCTTTGTGATTCTCTTTCCCACAAGGTCTACAAACTTGAAGAAAGGCAGCTTGTTCAATCTGGGATATAGTCAAGAAAGGTGGGTCAGGAACATATGTCCAATACAGCTCCTCAGTCACCCTTGTCAAGGCACTCAGCAAGCTCACAGATTGGCATTATTCTTTGTCTCAGCAACAGTATGTTTCACCAATCTTTTTAAATTTCCGTGGGCCACTTCCACAATACATTGTCCTTGAGTATTATATGAAATACCCATAATAAATTGTTGAAAAAAAGTCTCAACTGCTCCACTACAGTTGCTCTACGACATCTGATAGAGGGCTCCTATCCAAGGTACACAAAGAACAGAAGAAATTAGACTCTAGACAATCAAATAACCCTATTAAAATGGGGAACAGAGCTAAACAAAGAATTTTCAACTGAGGAAACTCAAGTGGTTGAGAAGCACCTAAAGAAGTGTTCAGCATCCCTAGTCAATCAGGAAAATGCAAATGAAAACAACACTGAGATTCCACCTCACATCAGTCATAATGGCTAAGATAGAAAACACAAGTGACAGCAGATGTTGGTGAGGATGTGGAGAAAGAGGAACATTCCTCCATTGTTGGTGGGATTGTAAGCTGGGACAACCACTATTGAAAGCAGTCTGGCGGAACATCAGAAAGTTTAACATTGTGTTACCTGAGGACCCAGCTATACCTCTCCTGGGCATATACCCAAAAGATGTTTCAACATACAGCAGGGGTACATGCTCCACTATGTGCATAGCAGCCTTTTCTATAATAGCCAGAAACTGGAAAGAACCCAAATGTCCTTCAACAGAGGAATGGATACAGAAAATGTGGTACATTTACACAATGGAGTACTACTCAGCTATTAAAAACAATTAATTCATTAAATTCTTAGGCAAATGGATGGAACTGGTAAATATCATCCTGAGTGAGGTAACACAATCACAAAAGAACACACATGATACACACTCAGTGATAAGTGGATATTAGCCCCAAAGCTCACAATACCTAAGATACAATACATAGACCAGATGAAACTCAAGAAGAAGAAGGAAGACCAAAGTGTGGGTGCTTTGGTCCTTCTTAGAAGGTGTATCAAAATACTATAAGGAGGGGAGATACCAAAAAGGATCACTGTAGGTTTATTGTATCTACCTTGCCTCCAATAGGACTGAATCATAAGCCAAAAGGCTTTACTGATGCCTCACCTGTATATTTGCAAAGGGAGAAGATTTTCAAGTTTCTTTTTTAACATTTCTATTCCTCTGTCATCAAAAGGGAAATTTGAGAAATCAAAACAATTCCAAATTGTTAAAAGTTGCTTTCTTGGCTATCATCTTTTGATTTACTATTATCTGTTTATAGAGTTCTATAAACAGAGATATGAGTAAATTTGTCAGGGTCGTGATTATAAAGACAGAAATATACAATAATTTGAAATACATTGTGTGAAGACAATTTGTAAATTATGCTAATGTTTATATTACTCAAGTAAAATTTCACTTTGCTCTTTCAGTAGAAAATGTATATATAATTAATGAATTATAAATTTAATCTATTTGACATCATTCTATGCATGCTTATACAGATGGGAAATTTCATAGTTTTATTATACTACGAACACACCTGATCAATCTCATAGTGCTTAATCTGAGTACTTGGCAAATTCTATTCCTTTGGATGCTGATAAAAGTTTCTTAGTGTTGATACATTAGACTTTCTTGAATAGGTAGTACCTTACATTGTATACTCTGTGTATATTGTGCAATTTCGTATTATATTTTAAAATCATGGGGGTTTTTTGCTTCTAACTGTTATCTGGCTAAAAGACAATGCAGAGACATTATCACCAAGCATCTATTAAATTTTGCATTTTGAACACCATTTACTTTATTCCTCTATTAAAAACTTTCCATATGCTTCATTATACTCCCTTTCAATTATGTGCCTAATTTTTCTTTAGAATTTATAGCAAAATTTGAGTGTAAACCTCTCCATACATACCTGTAATATTATTTTATCTCTTGTACTTCATACATTTAAATAACTAAAATGACCTACAAAACATTCTGGCAATACTGAATCACCATATACTCAATACCTTTACTTTGGAGAGTAATGACATTCACTCCTCTTCTTGGTGAACCATTAAATAGTGAATTGCAAGAAAGGCTTGTGTTTTTTTCTGACACTTTAATGAAACTTTTGCTATTATCATTTAAAAATGTAGAAATGCACTTAAATTAAGTTTTCTAGCCATCAGTGTGTTGTTTGCTATATATTGCTTCCTATATAACTAGGTTTATTTGTAAAGATTGCTGGGTAGTCCTGTAACTGCCACGTAAATTTCCAAGTCTGAGGCTCTGATATGTCTCTAGCCACAGTATTCGTAGTATTGTAACCACTAATATCTTATCTTGAAACTTATTGTCACGTTCGATATTCTTACCTCGAATTGCTTGTTTCATAGGTCTTCAGTTCAGATCAGCTCCTGTTTCAGCCTCCTCCACTTCTCTGGTTTTCTGGATTTCCTCCGTTCCTTATAAAGAGATGAGTTTCAGAAATTTGACTTTCAATGTGGCTGTGGTATATTTGCTGCTCGTCCAAGCAAAGTGGATTGATTGAAAGGTTTTTCTTGGGTTCTGTTTCTTGAGACTCAGATTATTTAAAATAGTGACCTTGGATAGCCTTGAGTATGTTCTTTCCATGTGAATGTTGGGTCAACAATCTACTGTTTGTCTTTACTTCTGGAGATTTCCTTATGTTATTTTTCAAAGAAATGTCAAGGAGGGGAGGCTCACACCTATATTCAGTGAGGTTTTACCACTTTAGTTCACAGGTTTGATTTGGTTTGTGATCAAATTAACCTTACTACTATTTCTGTATTTCTCCACTCTCCTACTTCATGTTATGTTGTCTTCCCTTGTTCTTAGTGGTTTTGTTTATTTTTTCTTTACTTTACATTCTAATCAAACCCCCTTTGCTTCCTTTAATCACAATCTCCTCTTTCAATACCCTCTCCTTTTCTCCATTGACTGCTTCTCAGAGAATAAGAGCAAATCTTTGGGTACCACCATACACAGGAGCAACTACTTAACAAAGGAATATACACATTCTCTCCCACTGAGACCCAACCATGGAATCTAGGGAAGGGTAAAGTGATTAAAGAGCAGAGAAAATAAACATAGACTGCCCCACTCAGCTTGTTATGGTTCCCATATGATGACCAAGCAGAACATGTACTAGCATGTAGGGGGTCACATTGCAGCCCCTGCATGATCATGTTTGGTTGCCTAATTTCTGTGATTTCTCCATGGACACAAATTAGTTAACACTTTATGTCTCCTCATGTACACTTGGACCTTAAGGCTTGCTCAGTATTTTATCTGTCTGTTCTATAAGACTATCTAACTTCTGCCTGGTACTTGATTGTGGGTGTACATCTACCTCCATTCCCTGCTTGATAATGCCTCTGAAGAGAAAGTTATGTTAGGCTTCTGTGTGCAAGATAGCTGAGTATCATTAATAGTGTCAGAGGTTGGTTATATTACATGTAATGGTTCTCAAGTTTCAACAGTTATTGTTGGACACTTGCCATAGTCTCTATACTGCCATTATCTCTTCACAAATTTAGGTTGAAGGATTTGTGCGTATATTCATAACCTCAATCGTTTTCTGGAAGTTTTACCTGGCTAAAGGTACTAGTCACTTCATTCTCTATAGCCCCTCTTATAGAAATCCCAACTAGCCTCCAAGACATAGAGTCTCTGTATTCTCTCCAGTCCCAGGCCTCAGGCTATAACAAGAGATGCTTCTCACTGGTATTATATCTCCCAGCCTTCATCTACGACCCTTTACCCATATCTGATCAATATCTTCTTTCACAATCTCAACCACCCTCATACCCAGTTCTCTTTTTCTATCAAACTATAGTGATGGTTAACTTTTCCCTTCTTAGTTACATTAAAACATGATCATCCACTCTTACTAACTTGGTTGTGTGTGTGTGTGTGTGTGTGTGTGTGTGTGTGTGTGTATAGTGGCATGGTTATCCTGTACTTCATGCATAATCTCTACATGTAAGTGAGTACATACCATATCTACCTTTCTAGCTCTGCATTGCCTCACTCAGGACATTATTATTAAATTTCATCCCTTTGCCTGTAAAATTCTTGATTTCTTTTTTTTAATAGATGAATATGATTCCATATAGAGAACTACCACATTTTCTTTATCCATTCTTCAGTTATTGAACATCTAAGTTGTCTCACATTTCTGGGGACTACAATTAAAGTTGTTATGGACATAGATAATCAAGTGTACAAGTTGTATAATTAGGCATCTTATGGGTATATGCTCAGAAGTGATATAACTATGTCTTGATGTAAAACAATTCAAAGTTTTCTGAGAAACCACCAAATTGATTCCCAGTCTGGTTGTTCAAATTCACACTGCCAGTAACAATGGAGGAGTGCTCCTATGATCCAAATCCTCTCCACCATGTACTTTCACTTGAGTTTTTTTTAATCTTAGCCATTCTGAGAGTTATAAAATGGTATCTCAGGATCATTTTAGTTGTTTTTTCTCAATTATGAAACAAATGGAACATTTTTGTAAATATTTCATGACCATTAGTGATTACTCTCTTGGGAATTATCTGTTCAGTTCTGTTCCTCCTTTTATATTGGGTTATTTGTTTTGTTGGTTTCTACTTTCTTGGGTACTATATTCATTTTTTCAAAAAATATTATCCCTTTGTCAGAAGTGAGTTTAGTGAAGATACTTTTCAAATGTTAGGCATTTATTTTGTCCTATTGAGTATGACATTTGCCTTAAAGTAAGTTTTCATTTTCATGAAGTTTCATTGACAATTGTTCATCATAGAGCATCCCTTCATCCCTGAAATAAAGTCCTATAGATCATGATACATGATGATTTAATGTGTTCTAGGATTTGGTCTGTAAGGGTTTTTTTTTTTTATTGAGTATGTGTGCATCTATGTTCATAAGAGATACTGATATGAAATTTTCTTTTTTTGTTCAAGGTCAAGCATTAGATTGAAGTTGAGGATCACTATGAAATTATTAGGGGAATGACTGAAAGAACTGGAAAAAATGACAACCCCGTAGGCAGATCAACAGTGTCAACTAACCTTGACATATGAAAGATCACAGAGACTGAGCCATCAACCCAAGAGCCTACATGGAATGATCCAAGGCTCCTGTCACATTTGTAGCACAAGACTACCTTATCTGGTCTCAATGGGAGCAGATGTGCCAAACTTTGTAGAGACTCAATGCCACAGGAGGGGGAGATTCCTGAAAGCATCCACTCAAAAATAAAGATGAGATCAATAAAGGAATGAAAGTGTAGGGTATGGCAAGATTTTGTGTGTGTGTATATATATATACATATATATATATACATATATATATATGTATGTATATATATATGTATATGTACATATGTATATATATGCATATATTATATATATATATATATATATATATTAATAAAACATGCATAAATAAGAAGTTGACTCCTCTGGTTATTTTTATTTTTTACTCATGTAACTACCAGGAATAATAGCATATATCTACTGTAACTTCTGATGCCAGTATGTAGTTAATAGAGAATGGCTTTCATGAATGAATACTTGAAAGTTTCAATACTTGAAAGTTTCAATAATGAGTTTCATGAAAATTAAGAAAATTAAGAAATGTTTGATCTCTCCTAAGGTATAGTTAATTCATTGCACAGATAGTCCTATCCTTTAGAAGGAAATTAATCAATTTGACATGTCACAATGAAGAGTACAGCTATAAAAATAAGGAAGAAGATGATGACTTCTCTTAAAACAGAGTGTCCTTGTTATGAAATTGTTCCTTTTGGCAGGGTCAGATACACTGCAATGTTAGCCAACACAATTATTGTTGATTCAGAGAGATTAAAATAAAGGAATATCATCCTGTTGCCCTATAGAGGAGGTCTGTCAGGAAGATATTTTGGTAATTGTAAGGAGGAAGAATTTTTGCACAAACCTATGGAGAGTTCAGTGGCAAGAAATATATGGGATTCAATGAAATGATGTTTGGCATTTTAAAATAAGAGTAAAGATAACAGGACTAAGTATAAGACAATTCATTGTACCCTTGGTTAGGAGTGGTATCTTGTGAGCATGTGCTACTTTAAAACTGCTTTGCAGTAATTGTACTGAGAGGTACATATGGATATTTGTTGACACTGCCTTTTTTTGGGGCTAAGACAAAGTTCAGAAATGATGCTAGAAATATGGATCATAACTAAAACGTGCAAAAGAATTCTGCTTTGTTACACAGAATATGGTGATTATAATTCTTAAAGGTTATTTAAAATATATCTTAAGAAGATTTTCAAAAATTTTGATTTTCATGGCAAAAATGTTCATAAATTTTACAACAATGCTCGTTTTGTGGAAATACTATCCATAGTATGTCCACACAAATCATCACTAGGAATAAATTTATAATGTAGTTTTTAAAAAGGAATATATAAAATATACCTATATAGTGATCTACAATGTGCCATGTTGTATGACTATAAGACTATAATACTGTAAAGCTTGAAATATAGTAAGGCTTTTTAATTCAAATTTAATTGTAAAATATGAGGCAAGTGTACTATTTCTCAAATTTCATGTCCAAATTTCTGGGATTTTTGTCTATTAATTTTTTTCATGGAAAACACAAAGATATGATTGAGATTTCAGTATGTTTTGAGAGTCAGAAATATTATTGTTATTCATAATTTTCAAATAATCTTTTGATTCACATAGCCTAAAAACTATACTTAAGACCAGACTCCATGTCCACAAGTATATGGCTAACATGAGTGAACTCAGTAATATATTTGGAGGTTTATGTTATCTATAGGATTTTCTCTGTTATTTTTTTAAATAAATACTTACTTTGTTTATACTGTATTTCCCATTTTGTTTGTCAATGCAATTTCCATATGCCGAGATATATATCTTTCTGTATTTATTAACTTCTTGTAATTTGACTCTTCCATTTTTAATCTTTTTTAATTTGCTTGTTTTATCTCATTTGAGATTATTTTATTTAATATAACTTTATCTTAATTTATACATCTTGTGTCATTTTGGGATGCATATCTATTTTCTAATGAGGTTAATGACAATAAAGTAGATTTGGGTATTGGGATATGGAGAGGAAATGGGTAGAGTTATGAGAGGAGTAGTAAACAATATACAGTATATGAAAAATTCTATACTAAATTAAAGTTCCTTGAAAAAGAAAAATATATATCATTAATTAAATTACAAAATACTCCATTTTCACATGCTTATTTGACAATCAGCATGGTTATTATAATTATGCAGTTACAACAGAAATATTTAACAATAGGGTTCACCATAACAAACATATTTTTATTAAAGTGTTGCAGCAGAAGGAATGGTGTGAACTACAAGATTAAAGGGAGAAATATTTTACACCATCATGGACTGGACTGACGAATCTGTCATTTAGACACTTGTACTTTCACAAACACATACCTAGACAAAGAATTTTCACTATCCTAAGGCTGCAACTCAGTATGTTAAGGTTGCTACTGGATTTAGGGTGGTTTGTATGACTAACAATACTCCTAATAATACACTGTGACCGCCTCTAAAACTTCCTTACTATGGCTATCAGGTTCTGTGCCTTCCACTGAAGCTGATGCAATCTAGAGGCCAGATTCACACAATGTCCTTGTGACTTGGCTCTTCAGTGGAACAGATGAATCAAATAACTAATCTAAATATCACAGTAATACTTATTTGTCATTATGTCAAATATTTGAATCAAGGACACATGCTTCTTTGAGCTTCTTGTCCTCCTTAACACTTTAGGAGCCATTGTACAATCTACATAAACAGCATCCATTTATATAAGAAGGACAAATATTGATGTGTGATTGATAATGTCTTATCTGGAAGCTAAGTTACTAACTAAGCTTCAAACAAAACACTTGTGTTAACCAGTGATTCCTTATGCTACTTAAAAACACACACTAGAGTTATATGAAAATAGGAAAACTCATTTGAAAATATGATCTCCAATGGTCTGTCAGTAACTAACTTTTTTAAATTGGTAATTAATGGAAAATGACCAATCCCATTTTAAGTAGTTTCCTCCCTGGGTTGGTGTTCTTGGATTCTGGTTTGTCAACTCAGGTGAAAAAAAATAAAATCCCTGGCTTCTGCATCAGATCATGCCTGTAGGTTCCTGCCATGGTTTGGATTTGTACTGACTTCCTTAGAGGACAATCAGTGATATGGAATTTTTAACCAAATAAATGTATTCTCTACATATTTTTTTCGCCATAAAATTTCATTGCAGCAAAAGAAACCCAAAAATAAGTTGGTACTAGGATTTTGGCTTATAGCTAATGCAGAAGAGACAGTGTTCTAGGAAGGTTTGTGGAATTTTTGGTGACAAATTAAGTGTTCAGAGCTCAGTGAGGATTTTTGTGGGAATTTGAAATATAAAGATATTAACAGTAGTGCAGAATATAAAAGTATAGCTTATGAAATTTCAAATGTGAGTTAAGGATTCTGTAGGATAACTATTCACAATTAAAATGTTATATACATTAAAATTATATATATATATATATATATATATACACACATATATATGTGTGTGTGTGTGTGTATACTTACAAAATAATAGATTTTCATTGTCTTATTTAGCAATCCTTAGTTTGCTTACCTCAACTTCTTTTTTTTTTCTTTTTTTTTTTTATTGGATGATTTATTTACATTTCCTATGTTGTCCCCTTACCCCATCCCCCACCACCCCCTTGGAACCCCCAATCCCCTCGCCCCTCCTCCTTCTTCTCTGTGGATGTAACCTCTATCTACACCCCCCCACTCCCACCTCCCCACCCTCAAAATTCCCACCCCCTGGGGCATCCAGCCTTTATGAGGTCAAGGTTCTCTTCTTCCACCTATGCCCAGCAGGGCCCTCCACTTTTACATATTCAGCTGAAGCCCTGGATCCCCCCCTAAGTGCTCCCAGGCTGGTGGTTTAGACCCTGGGAGCTGTGGTTGGTTGGTATTGTTGCTCTCCTCATGGTGCCACAAACCCTTTCAGCTCCTTCAGTCTTCACTCTAACTCCTCTATTGAGAACCCCATGATCAGTTCAATGGCTAGTTGTGAGCATCTGCCTCTGAATATGTCTGACTCTTGAAGGCCTCTGAGGAGATATCCATATCAGGCTCTTATCAGCATGCACTTCCTGTCTTCCACATCAGCATCTACCTTTGGTGATTGCACATGGGATAGATAATCAGGTGGGGTGGTCTTGAGATGGCCCTAAAACTGTCCAGTGGAAAAAGGACAGCATTTTCAACAAATGGTGCTGGTTCAACTGGAAGACAACATGTAGAAGAATGAAAATTGATCCATTCTTATCCCCTTGTACAAAGCTCAAGTCTATGTGGATAAAGGACCTCCACATAAAACCAGATACACTGAAACTAATAGAAGAGAAGGTGGGGAAAAGCCTCGAATACTTGGGCACAGGGGAAAAGTTCCTGAACAGAACTCCAATGGCATATGCTCTAAGATCGAGAATTGACAAATGGAACTTCATAAAATTGCAAAGTTTCTGTAAGGCAAAGGACATTACCTCAACTTCTACCAAAACTTTCCTCCATCTTTTTGAATCAAGCCACTCCTAAATTATTAATCCCTGATAACCTTTTCCTTCCCTTTTTTTTTTGCTGATTTTTTTCCCTTTTGTAGTTTTCTGCACTGATAGAGGCCCTCTCCCAATTCAATTTACACAAGTTCTAGTATCCTACCATATTAACAAGTACCTTCTCAACATAACAGTTATAGTAAATTGGCTTTCTCCACATTTGCTATCATGTAGTCACACATAATACATAAATTTATCAACACATATGAGAGGGAAAAGTTTGTGTTTTTGTTTTTATGCCTTGGAAACCTCATTCAGGATAATTTATATAAGTGCTTTACATTTCCCTTATAATTTCATTAATTATATTTCTATATGATCTAGTAATATGGCATTTTATACTTGTACCATATTTTATTATATATTATTCAGGAGATGGAAAGCTAAACTGATTCTCTTTCCTCACCCTTACAAACGCAAAAGAAATGATCATGATTGTTCAAACATTGACAAGAGGAATACAAAGTCTTTTCTTTACCTGGCCTAGGGTGACAGCTCTAGATCATATGGTATCTCTAGTTTAACCTAAAGACTGATCTCAAAAGTAGCTGCTATTCAGCAATCTATCAACAGTGTTTAAGAGCACTGCTTCCAGCTTATTTATTATCTTGGAAAGAATTTTCTGTCACTTATATTATTGATGATGAGAGTTATGCAGAAGAACATGAAATAATTTTTTATATTTTAATGCAAATTTTCCCTCACATGAAACTAAATTTCCTCAAACCCCAAAACACCATTCCTACTTCTGCCATCCCTATCCTATTCTCTCTTCACTTTCCTATGCAAATTTATGTACTTACTATTTTTCCCTTTACAAACACTAAATCCACTTAGTGAACTTGTATGCACGTGTGCATAAGAAAAAGACATATCTGCTGTAAAAACCCTGTGGTATAGTACTTATGGCAACATTCTTAGCGAATCATCTATATTATTTTCTTCTTTGTATTACTTTTACTCTGTTCTCACTTAAGTATTTTAACCTTCAGTCCCTACAATGAACAGTGGTGAAAAACATGGACGTATTTTTCTTGTTACTGAGAGATTAGTGATATGTAACTTCAATTTGTGTTCTAATTTATATTAGAGTTCAAAATGATTCTTGATGTATACTAAAACACCACATTTTAATAAATATGTTTTTCTGAGAGTGAAAAGTGTAGCATAAAATATACATATCAGAGTATATTGAGAGTATGTGAGTTCATGACAGTATTGAGTAAAACCAAGACTGAGAATAAATTAACATACGAGATGAACAAGATGAAGTAAAAAAATTAACACCAGACAGAGTTAATACTTGTGGTTGTTAAATATCACAAATCAAATATCCTTCATATCAGATGTATACATTAGAATTTATAGCTAGGCAAATTATAGTTAAAAGTTAAAACAGTTCTAAGTCATGGTGCTAGCAATAAAATAGATGCAAATAGTCAAGAAACAAGCAAGACAACAAACACAAATTGTCAAATAACAAAAAAAATAGAAGTTAAAACAGAAAGATTTCATAAGGAAATCACCACAGCATGAGGCTGTTAATTAAAAGATTGCAGCATGTAGAAAATTGAGAACTACATAGTTAACAGGAGAAATATTTTAGACTCTAATGATCATTGATCTATGAAACTGTCATTTAAATAGTTGTATATTCATTAGGACACCCAGAGGCATAGAACTGTAACTATCCTATGGCTCCTAGTCAGTTAGTCAATACCCAGTATTGATCTTAAGGCTGGAATATATGGCATGTATGCATGCTTCTCACACCTCCTTACTATGGCTGCCAGGATCTGCGCATTCCCTTGAAGTTGATGCAATCCTGAGACCAGATTAAGACAAGGTCCTCCTCGAGACTTGGCTCTTGACTAGTAAAGCTGAATCAAATAATACCTAAAATAAATATCACATTGACACTTTTTTATCTTTATGTCAAATATTAGACTCAAGAGTGTAAGCTTCTTTGAGCTTCTTGTCCCTTGGCAGCTGCTGTAAAACCTACATATACAATATCTATTTCCATAGGAAATACAGCATTTGATATATAATTTGTAATGTCTTCTATGGAAGCTAAATTAGTAACTAAACATTAAATAAAATAGGTGTGTTTGCCAGTGATCAAGTATTCTACTTCACACACACATTAGAATTATCTTAAAAGAAATCATATATGAAAAATGACCTCTGAATATCTGTTTGTAAATAAATTTTTAGTCAGAAATTAATGGAAAAAGGCCAAGACAGTTTTGGATGGTTTCCTCCCTGGACTTGTGTTCTTGAATTCAGCAAAACATCCATATTTTTTTAGCAAGTCATACTAAAGAAGCCAGTAATCAGCACCCCTCCATGATTCCTGCATGAGCTCTTGCAAGCAGGACTTACCATGAATTGGTTCTCTCTTGACAATTTTAGATAATGATCAGGAATATAGAAGTGTATATGAAATAAACCCTTTTGTCTGCAACTTGGTTATTTTGGTGTTGTTTTCACTGTAGAAAGAGAAACCCTAACTAAAATTAGTTGGTGGGAAGAGTTTGGAGTATTGTTGTGACAGAACAGAGAGTGTTTTAGGAAGTATTTTGGAATTTTGGGCCAGAAAATTATTGAGTGTTGAGAACTCATTGGGGTTTTCTGTTGGAGTTTGAATGATAAGCATGGTTGAGAGCAGTCTCATAGATAGAGGTCTACATTATGAAGTTTCAGAGGGATGTTTAAAATTCTATAGGACCATTTGTTATTTTGACTTAAGATACTTTTATTAAGTTATTTGGTGCTGATTAAACAGCTGTGATAAACAAGATACTGGAAATACTAAGAGGATACCTTTGCTTTTCTGGAACACTAAATGCCTGTCAGCTGGACCTGAGAAATTAGCTGTAATTAAGAAGAGACCAGCACTACTGAGGTGAAATCTTCTGTATCATGTTTCCTAACAGTCATCACATTGAAGCCTTGTTCTAGAGATGACTAGGGGTTTTACCACACACTGGCAGTCGAAAGTTGTAGCTAAATATCCACCAAGGATATATTTGGCTTGAATGCATGACAAAGGGAGCAGTTGAGGCTTGAGACTATCTAGGGTAGGTGAGGATATTTGTGTAATTTCAGCCTCATTGTCACTTGAAATCCCAAGACTGAAGGGGCCATGCAAAGGTGTTGAAGCTTGGTACCTTGAAGAAAGCCTGTTCTAGGCTAACATGTAAAATATAGCTCAGGGGTTTTAGAGATGCCAGTACCATGGGATGACACTGAAACAACAGCAATAGTGGAGTCGTGCCCACCAGATCCTCAATGAGAAACTGAATATGCTGCAAAGGGAAGACCTGGAAAATGATAAAAGCTATTTAGAGGTGTCCAGAATATCATGAATATATCCTAGATAATTGGAAATTGAGTAATTAGTAGTGTTGAAACTTGCTCAGTTTGCATTGTGACCATGCCACAACTAAAATAATTTGAACTTTTAAAAGAAATTTTTTATTTCTAGAGGGAGTTTATTTTTTAATATTTTATCTATTTTACATGCAGACCACAGTTTCTCCACCCTCTTTTCCTTCTATTCCCACCTGACCCCTGTGTCCAACACTATTCCCCCTTCTTTTCCTTTCAGAATAGGCCAATTTAGGTTGGTATTGACCAGCCATGTTATATGAACTTGAAGAATGACTAGGTACTTCCTCTTCTACTAAGACTCAACAATTTAACAAAATAAGCAGCAAGGTCCCAAGACAATGTTTCTGAGTAAGAAATAGCCCTTTCCCATAATAGAAGTTGTACAACAGCAACAAGCTATACAACCATAACATGTATGCAATGGAACCAGGTCAGACCCATGCATGCTATGTTATTGTCAGTTTAGTTCTATGGAGTTCCAATAAGCAATGGATTTAATATCCTTTTGCCTCTTCCTTGTGGTACTCTTGACCTATCTGGTACTTAACAATGTTCCTCATAATTTTGCAGATGCTCCAAACTCTAAAAAATATTTAGCTGTCTGTACTTTCTTAGGGTCTCTGCATTGCTTTCATCTATTGTGGTGTGAAGCATCTCTGATGACGAGTTGGGCTAGATACTAACCTGTGAGTATAACATAACATATTTAGCAACCATTCCTTTTTTCCAATCATGTTTGGTTCTATAGTTTGTATGTAGAATATCCAGCACCTGACTCTAGGATCGCCAGACAGGGTAAAATGTGGGCTCACTTTCATGGCATGGATCTCACAATGGACCAGCTATTAGTTGGTCACTCTAACAATTTCTGTGCCAACTATATGCAAGCATATGTTGTGAGCATGAAAAGGTGTAGGTCAGAAATTTCGTGGGTTTGTGTCCCAATATCTCTAATAGGTATTTTGCATGGTTAGTTACAGAAGATGACCAGTTCAGAGTCCATATACTCTGTTGCTAAGAAACCTAGCTAAGGTTATCCTTCTTGATTTCTGGGTGTTTTCATTGCCTTAGGTTTCTAACTCTTCCCAGATATGGCACCTAAACTACAATTGTCTCTCCCTCTATCGTGGACAACATCAGATTCTTCCTGTTGCCATCCCCACTCTACATTTTCATAGTTCCTTCTCCCTATACACCAATGATGTCTATTCTGTTTCCCTACGTGAGGGGTAACATACATACTTGGGCACTACTAGTACTTAGCTTCTTTGCATCTGTAGACAACATCATGGTTATCCTTAATTTTACTGATATCCACATAAAAGTGGGTATGTAACATATATGACCCTAGTTTGGGTTAACTCACACTATCCTCTTTTTTTAGTTATGTTTCATTTTCCTACAAGTTTAATGATGTTATTGTTTATAATGTTTTATCTCTTTCTTTGCCCTTTCTTCAACTGACCTGTATCTAGGTTATTTTGAGTTTCTGCTATTAAGCTTAAAGCTGCTATGAGCATAGTGGAGCAAGTTCCCTATGGTAAGGCAACGTGCCGTCTATGTATATACCCAAAAATCAAATAGGTGAGTGTTGAGGAGGGTAGCTTCAAATTTTCTGAGAAATTGTTACATTGATTTCTGAGTTGGTTTTAGTAGTTTGTATTCCTGCCAGAAATAAAGAGACCAGAATTTTAAATATTTTTTATTTACTTTGCAACCTACACACTCCCTCCCTCCAGGATACCCCATCCCAGAATCCTCTGTCTCATACACCTGCCCTTCTACTCTGAGAGGATTAGGCCAAGGTATCCCTCCACCCTGACATCATGATTGTGATGCTACTGGTATCTTGTTCCACTGAGGCCAGACAAGTGTTCCCAGCTTAAAGAACATATTCTATGGACAGTCAACATATTTTGAGATAGCTCCAAATTTAGTTGTTCAGGCCCACAAGAAAACCAAGCTGCACTTGTGAGTAGAGGTTAGGTCCAGACAGTGTATGCCCCTTGATTGTTGGTTCAGAATTTAAGTACCCCAAGGGTCCAGGTAAGTTATGACTGTTGGTCTTCCTGTGTAGTCCTGTTATCATCATGGCCTTTGGTCTACTCTTCCATAAGATACCTCAAGCTCCATCAACGTAGGGTATCTGTATCCCTATGACTTAGCTGCTAGATGGAGTTCCTAAGAAGGCAGCCATACTATATGGTTTTTTGCTAGTAAATTAGAGAACAATTAATAGTGTCATGAGTTAGTTCTTGCCTATGGGATGGATCTTAATTTGTGAAGGTCATTGATTGTCCATTCTCTCAGTAAGAGACCAAAATTTTATTGTGTTTTCACTGGGAAATAATGGGAATTTTAACATTATTTATATATTCAATCTTATATTTTTGGGTTGAATTAGAAATGAATATTTTGACTTAATAGCAACTTGTTTGTGTGTCAAGTAAACCAGGAGCCATATGTGCTGGCTAATTTTGTACAATCTGGCACACAAACTATTGATTTTTGAAAGGAAGGAACTTCACTTGAAAAAAGGCTTCTATAATATCCATCTATAAATTATTTTCTTAAATAGTCTTTAATGGGTGTGTTAACCCATTGTGGGTGGTTCAATCCCAATGATGGTTGTCATGGGTATATAGGAAATCATATTGCATAAGCCAAGAGAAGCACGTAAATAAATATTATCCATCTATGTGTCTGCATTAAGTAATCAGCCCTGAGATCCTGTTATGACTTTCTTTGATGATGTATAATGAATGAAAGTCTAAGACAAATAATTACTTTCTCTTCATAGTTGGTTTTGGGGGTCATGAAGTTTCACTACATTAATAGGAAATATAACTGAGATTTCATACATGGTTTAAATTGAGGCTGCTTGAGTTTGGGGTTTAGGAAAACAATTGACCTGAGAAATTGTTGATAATCAACAAATTCAGTTTTATAGACAAAGATAGATCCACATGTCCTATGGATTCAATAATCAAATAAAAGTTTGTCTTCTTCTTCATTAGTACTCTATAAGCAAATTATTCTCTGAACATTCAAAACAGACATACAAAGTACTGTGCTTAACTATTCTATTGGATATAACTTCATGAAGTGATTCTTCTAAATGAAGTTATTAATCACATTAAATAATTTTAATCAAAGAAATATAGTACAGTATTATTTTTTTATTTCAGGGAAAAAGCTAAATTTATTAAAGTTAATATAGGCTAAAAGATTATGGAGTAATGGTGCTTAACACTAATTTTAGAATTTCAATCAAATCTAAATCAGGAAAATTTTATTGTTCATTCTATTATTTTGTGCTTTCTTTGTAAACAAACTACATTGTCTAGTGCAAACTGAGAAACTGCATTTGATTCATTTGCTACAAATTAAATTTCAATCCAAACATCTTCTTTTTCTTCAAAAAAGATATGGTGGGTCTTCTCTGAGTTTGTTTCAGAATCTGAGATAGAGATGAATTATTTTAACAAGGTTTACAATAAGAAACATAAAACTTATCCAATTTTGTTTGTACAGGACAGAATATGATGAGAACAGGCTGTGAACTCAAGACTAATTCTAGACCTCCAAGAAAATGTGCTCTCCTGTAATCCATTTTCAATGAAGGTTTAATTCAAGGGATAACTCTAAAAGGAAGTCCTAACTCAGAACATTAACAGGGCTGTTTCACATATGTGGAGCAAATTTTCCACTGATTCTCAATATCCAACTTTCTGACATTAACACAAAAATCCATTTTAATCTATTGAAGAAAAGTAAATTGATGCAGCAACGTGATTGCATCTGTTTGATTGTTATGTTTTCTTTAGTGATAGTAACATAACTCCTAACCAAGTAGCACTGTTTCCAACTTATATATTATTTGTAGAAATGTACAAGTGAGGATTGAGCTCAGGTATAGAACATTGTTGTAAATTGTCAGAAGTGAATCTAAGCTTGAATTTCAGCAATGTTTGGTGGAGAATTAGGAAAAGGAATATCTGAGCTATTGTAAGAGACATGGTGGTATTATAGATATTTTTTCTGATATTTCAGGTTGACCCATTCGCTTGACCATGAGCAAAGATTGTATAAAAATATATAGGTTTATCCTCACATATCTCAACATAAGTCTATATTTTTCACCTTTTTTATATTCTCTAGAACAAGAAATATTAGAATGATTAAATAAACCCAACCACTTACCAATTAAGTGTTGAGAGGAAGCACATGCTACACATATGTAATAGCTATTTCATTTTATCTAAGCTGGCATTGTCATCCCCCTTATATTTCTATTAAACTCAAAGCAAAATGTAAAAAATTCCTTTTAGATTTCAAAATCAACTCTCAATGGAGAAAAGGTAACACTAAGTTTTTGCTTCTTATCCCAATTCATTGGTAGGTGAAATTTCTTCTTAAAGTTATAAATATTTATAATGACAATCAAGAGAGTTTTTATTAGGAGGAAAAATGTCATGGATTACTGAGAATAATTTATAAAATATACTCTTTTAACAGAGTTCATATTTAGTGAACATTATATTAGCAATCCTATTTAAAACTGTTTATATGCTTCACAGGAAGTTAGGGTATGTTTATCTCTTGAGTTTCAAGTAGATTTCTTATGCTATAGAGTTTAATGGATAATTTTGACTGTTGTTCCTCACAATCAGATTTACTTAAAATTAAATAATTGTACACTACTTTATTTTTCTGTCTCAATCTCATACTTCATATTGAGAATATCCCAAGAAGACATGTTTCCTATCTGAACTCAACAAATCAATCTGCCATCAACATGCATCATAGTCCCCTTAGTATCTAATTAGAGATCTGGAAAGTACAGTCCATTTATAGTGCATCTACATTGTCATGTGTCAAGTTGTCACCTGTCAATTTTAGCTCTTATACTTGCCAGTGGATGAGAGTGAAGTTTTTCTCTCTTATCAATATAGCCTTTTTAAGTTCTCCAAGACTCCCTCAAAATGCTCTCGCCTATCAGATACTTTACATTTTACTACTCTTGAGATGTGTGCAATTTCACAAGTTTGTTAAATGATTATCCATTTTAAACTTATCAGTCCTTCAGTAAGCACTAACGGTAGCAGGAGAATGATGAGAAAATATATCATTGTCAATGAAGCTACGACTGAAACTAATCACAGAAGATATTGTAGTTGAAACAAGCAGTGTTCATATTATTTTTTAAAACTATGAGTTTTTATTTGCGTCAAATTGTTATCTTTATAAAAGATAATGCAAAATCATTATCACAAAGTATCTATTAAATTTTGCATTTTGAACATCATTTATTCTTTTTTTCTATTCAAATAATTCCATATACTCCATAATACTCCCTTTCTAATATATCCTAATATTTCTTTCAAATTGGTGGCAAAATTTTAAGGCAGAACCTCTCCATACATAACTGTAATATTATTTTCTCCTTTCTACTTCATAAATAAAAATAATTACAAATGACCCATAAAACATTCTTGGTAATACTGATTGATCATACAGTCAGTGTCTCTATCTCGCAGAGTAATGACATCCACTCAACTACTCGGTGGACTAATAGATAGGTAATTGCCAGTAAGGCTTGTGTTTCTTCTGACATGTTAATAAAACACTTGTCTTGCTATTTTTATTTACAAATGAAGGAATGCATTGAAATTGAGTTGTCTAACCATCAGTATGGTGGTTTGCTATATATTACTTCATAGTTGACTAGGTTTATTTGTAAATATTACTGGATAGTCCCATAAGTTCCATGTATGTTTCCAAGTCTGAGGCTCTAATGTGTCTCTAGCCACAGTATTCCTAGTATTATAATGACTGTCTTCTTGCCATGGAACTTAGTGTCATGCTCTTTAGTCTTACCTCAAATTGCTTGTTTCATAGACCTTCAGTTCAGATCAGCTCCTGTTTCAGCCTCCTCCACTTCTCTGGTTTTCTGTGATTTCTCCTTTCCTTGTAAAGGGTGAGTTTTAGAGATTTAATGCAGATGTGGCTGTGCTTTATTTGCTGCTCTTCCAAGCAAAGTGGTTTGATTGAAAAGTTTTTCTTGGTTTCTGTTTCTTGAGCATTAGACTATTTAAGATAATGACCTTGGACAGCAGCCATGAGTGCATTCCTTCCATGTGACTGTTGGGTCAACAATCTACTGTTTGTCTTTACTCCTAGAGATTTCCCTATGTTCTTTTTAAAGCAAAAGTCAGGGAGGGGAGAGTCACACCTATATTCAGTGTGGGTTTACCATTTTAGTTTGTGTTGTTTTGTTTTGTTTGTGATCAAATTAAACTTATTACTATTTCTCTATGTATCCACTCTCCTATTTTGTGCTATGTTGTCTGCCCTTGCTCTTGGTACTTTTTTTTTAATTTTCCTTCACTTAACATTCCATTCAAAGTGCTCTCTCTCCTTTCATCACAATCTCCTCTTTCAATTCCCTCTCCTTTTCTCCAATGACTGTTCCTTAGAGAGTAAGAGCAAAATTTTGGGTACTACCATACACTGGAGCATCTATTTGCAAAAGATATATGTATGTTCTCTCCCACTGAGGTCCAACCATGGAGTCCAGGGTGGGGAAAAGTGATTGGAAAGCAGGCAACTTAGACAGTCACTCTCTTTGTTATGGTTACCATACGATGACCAAGCAGAACACTTGCTACTAGTATGTAGGTGGTCACATTGTAGACTTTGCATGACCATTGTTTGGTTGTACAGTCTCTGTGATTCCCCCATGGACACAAGTTAGTTGATACTATGTCTCCTTGTGTGTCCATGGACCTTAAGGCTTGCTCAGTACTTTATCTATCTTTTCTACAAGACTCTTCAAGTTCTACCTGGTGTTTGATTTGGCGTATACCTCTGAGTCCATTCTCTGCTGAAGAGAAAGTTATGTTAAGCTGTTGTGTACAAGACTGCTATGTGTCATTAATAGTGTTAGAGGTTTGTTGTATCCCATGTGATGAGTCTCAATTTGCATCAGTCGTTTTGGACTGCTGCCACAGGCTCTGCACTGTCTTTATTCCTTCGTAACTTTAAGGCAGGAAAATTTTGGGTTGAAGAATTTGTGGGTGCGTTGATATACCCAAAACTCTTCTGCCCATCTTGCCTAGTCAAATGCATTATTCACTTCAGTCTCTATGCCTCCACTTATAGAATTCCCAGCTAGGTTCACCAACATAGATTCCTGGATTTTTTCCAATCCCAGGCCTCTATCTTTATCAAGAGATGCATCTGACAGCTTTCCATTATGACTCCCAGTCTTCTTATGCCACCACTACTCCACGACCTAATCACCATCTCCTTTCCCCTTCTCCCCTGTTTGCATACCCAGTTCTTTTTCTATCAAACTCTGATGATGGATAACTTTGACCTTCTTAGTTAGATTCAAACATGCTCATTTACATAACTCCACCTTACTAACCTGATTCTTTCTGTCTGTGGATACTAGCTTGTTTATCCTGCAGTTCATGGCTAATGACTATGTATATATGAGTAGATACCATATCTGTGTTTCTTGTTATATGTTGTCTCACTCAAGATGTTATTAAAAATCTTGATTACTGTGTTTTTATATCTGAATAGATTAGATTTTGCAAAAATGCCACATTCTATTTATCCATACTTCAGTTATTGAACATCGAGTTTGTTTCAAGTTTCTGGCTACTAAAAGTAAGTTTGTTATGGACTTAGATGAGAAAGTGTTCACGTGGTATAATTTGGTATCTTATGAGTATATGCCCAAGACAGGTATAAATATGTCTTAAAATAAAACAATTCCCCATTTTCAGAGAAGCTATCAAACTGATTTTCAAACTGGTTGCACAAGTTTGCACTGCCACTAATGATAGAGGGGTACCCCTTTGATCCAAATCCAATTCAACATGTGCTGTTCCATGATTTTATTTTATCTTAGCAATTCTGAGAGTTGTAAGATGGTATCTCAGGAACATTTTATTTGCCTTTTCCTGATTACTAAACAAATTCAACATTTCTGTAAATGCTTCCTGGCCATTACTGATTACTCTTTTGATTATTATCTGATTAGTTCTGTTCCTCCTTTTTAAAATGGGTTGTTTTGTTAAGTACTGCGTTCACTTTTTAAATTACCCCTTTGTCAGAAGTGATCTTAGTGAAGATATTTTCCCAATGTTAGGTATTTCTTTTGTCCTGTTGAGAGTGTCCTTTGACTTAGAGCAACTTTTCATTTTCATGAGGTTTAATTTGACATTTGCTGATCATAGAACATGAACCATTGGTGTTATGTTCAGGAAATTATCTCCTGTACCAATTCATTCAAGGCTATTCTCTATCTTCTCTTTTACTTGATTTTGTGTATCTGGGTTTTTTTTTATGTGTTTGATCCACTTTGTCTTGTGTTTTTTAGGCATAATAAACATGGATCTATTTGCATTTCCTACATGCAGACATTTAGTTAGTGTTGTTCCAATTCTTGAATATGCTTCTTTTTTCCATTGCATGGTATTGCCTTCTTTGCCAAAATTCAGATGTGCTTAGATGAGGTGTGTGGGTTTATTTATTGGTCTTGATTCAATTCCATTGAATAATCTGTCTGTAGCTGTACCAATAACATATAATTTTATTTCTATTGCTCTGAAGTACATCTTGAGTTGACAAATGTTGATACTTCCAGATGCTTTTTTAACCTACAGAAATAAATATACTTATATATTTATTTATACTTTAGATTTTATTCCTCTGCTCAATCCAGCCTCTGACTGTTATATATCCCATACCTGTTCCTTAGCCCTCTGTCTCTACGAGGAGGTCCCCATGCTCTACCTGCTACCACACCAGACCTCTAAACTCCCTGAGGCCTCCAGTCTCTTGAGGGTTAAGTGCATCATCCCTGATTGAACATAGACACAACAGTCCCCTGATATATATGTTTTGGGGGCCTCATATCAGCTGTTGTATGCTGTCTTTTTGGTGGTTCAGTATTTGAGAGAATTCTGGGGTTCAGATTAATTAAGACTGCTGGTCCTACTCAGGGTTGCTCTCCTCCTCAGCTTCCTCCATCCTTTCCCTAATTTAACCACAGGAGTCACCAGCTTCTGTCCATTGGTTGAATGCAAATATCTGCATCTGTTTCTTTCAGTTGCTTTTTGGGTATTCCAAAGGGCTATCATGATAGTTCCCTTTTTGTGTGCACTCCATAGCCTCAGTAATGGTGTCAGACCTTGGGACCTCCCCTTGAGCTGGATCCCACTTTGGCCCTGTCACTGAACCTTCTTTTCCTCAGGCTCCTTTCCATTTCCATCCCACAGTTTTTTTTCAGACAGGAATAATTTTGTGTCAGAGTTTTGACTGTGGGATAGAAACTTCCTCCCTTACTTGATGCCCTGTCTTTCTGAGGGAGGTGGGCTCTATAAGTTCTCTTTCCCTACTGTCAGGCATTTCATATAAGATTTTTCCTTTTGAGTCCTGAGTGTCTCTCACTTCCCAGGTCTGTGGTGCATTCTTGAGGATCTTCCAACCTCCTAACTACCTAGGTTACCTATTTCCATTCTTTCTGCTGTACCTCAGAGCGTCAGTCATTTCCCTCACACAATATCAGATCAGATTCCCCTCTCCACCTGAACCCTGTTCATTTTCTCTCCAAGGTTTCTCCCTCCTTCCCACGTGTGACTGCTTTCTTCTCCCTCCACAGTGGGACTGAGGTGTCCTCACTCGATCCTTTCTACTTGTTGAAATTTTTTAGTTCTTTGGACTGTATCATGGGAGTTCTGTACTGCTATTTTTGGCTAATAGCCACTTATTAATGAGTATGTACCATTCATTTCATTTAGGGTCTTGGCTACCTCACTCAGGATGATATTTTCCATTGTGTAAATGTTCAGGGAATGATTAGCTCACACATGGTGGAGGGTGTGGGATCCTGTTGGGCTGTGTTATATTTCCATGGCTCCAAAGAACTGGAGCGCAGGAATCTTGACTGAGTTCACTCCATGCTATGCTGTGCAGGTGTTACGGGGTCCTGCCCTGGTGTTCAGAGACCTACGGGGAAATCTCAGTCTGAAGTCTCGTGGGTAGCAGAGCTCTTGGATGGGAACCCCTGGACGAGAAGGCTTGTGAGGATTGGCTTGTCTCAGACTCCTGGGCTCCTAGGTATCAATGAAAGCCTCTGAGGAGTTGAATCTGGGTCATGTGGGCTGGAATAGCCCTCATGCTGAGAGGGGTGAGAGGGAGAGCACTGGCAGTGCCTTGCAGGTTGAGACTCTTGGTTACCATACTTGTGTGGCAAGGTCAGATAACTTGTTGTATGTCATTAGGTATGTAAGTGTCAGGTATGTCATTAGTATGCAAATCGCTTGAGGCTGAGGCCTATAGTCACACCCTCTACTAGTGCTGTGTGTTGCAACCCTCTCTTAGGGAGAGGCTGTATTGTTCTACATGACTGAAAATCATTGGCCAATGAAATGTCATGAGCCTGGCGTCTGGGGGCGTGGCTGAACACCTGCCATTGTCCCACTAGGGTCTGCAGTTCAAGGCCTGTGCCCAGCCAGGATCCAAGCTATTCTTTCAAGGTCCCACATAAATGAAGCATATTTTTTGTATCCATTCTATTGTTGTATGACATCTCAGTTGTTTCCAGCTTCTGGTTATCACAAATAGGGCCACAATGATCATAGTAAAACACATGTCCTTGTGGCATGATGGGACATTTTGATTCAAGCTTAATTGTAGAATAAGAGTCAAATGTACTATTTCTCAAATTACACATCCAAATTTCTGTTATTTTTGTCTGGTAACTTTTTTTAAATAGAAAACACGTAAACACAAAGATATCATTTGGGAGTCAGGATTCTCTTGATTTTCATATATTTTGAAAGTTTGAAATTTTATTTTCATTTATAATCTATCTGTTTCTGTATAATTTTAATTACAGGAGAATAATTTGCTTCTGGAACATACTTCTTGAAAAATGACCCAGAAGATAATAGATAATAGGTAGATAACATTTTTTTGTTAACGATATTAGAATTTATTGATTAGCAATGAATTACCAAACAAAATTATTTCCTAGGTCACACTGACAAGTAGTTTCAATTTAAACCACAAGCAGAATCTGATTTAGAGCTTCTATTGCTCTGGTGAAAGCCTATGGGGCCACAATAAAATCAGGAAGGAAAAAGTAAATTTGCTTATATTTCAATTAACTACATCATTAAAGGCAGGCCAAATTGGAAATCAAACAGAGAAAGAAACTGAAGGAAATATCTTTTGATAAGGCATGGAGTGATGCTGATTACTGGCTTGTTACACCACTTTTCAGCTTGATGTCTTAAGCAATTTAAAATGTCCACTCAGTACAATGGACTAATACTTCTCACATCAATCAATAACTATTAAATAGATGTACAGATGGATATTTTTGAGGCATTTTCTCAAGTGAGGTTCCCTCATTTCAAATAACTAAACAGTTATAACAATTTTGGAAATAGATATGGTGATTTGTCATCAAATTAGGAATCTATCTACCTCAAGACCTAGTTATTCCATTCTGGGAATATGCTCAAAGGAAACTTCATTATAATATTAGGTTAGTTGGTCAATTATTTCTGTAAGGTCTTTATTGGTTATAGCCAGAAACTGAAAATATTCTACATCTATTTTATCTGAATGATGGATAGAGTAAATATGGTGTACTTACACAGTGAATTCTTTCTCAGTTACTAAAAGCAATAACATGATGAAATTTGCCAGCATGTGAATGGAACTAAAACCAACAATTTTGAGTAAGCTCACACGGACTTAGAAAATCAAACATGGTGTATTCTCATTCATTACTGAATATTATTAGTAGAGTAAAGGATAAACTTCCAACTATCAACACATCCAAAGAAAATAAGAAACTTCTAGGCTTCAAGTGAAGGACATGTGAATCTCATTTAAAGTAGAAACTCAATTGACATCACAGGTAGATATGGTAGATATGGGATGTGTGGGTGGGGAGTGAGGAAGGGAACAGAGGGAATCATGTGTGAGAATGATAGAGGGAGATACTACAGCGGAAGAAGATTGGAATTTGGTTGCATCTCTTTGAAGAGGTTGAAACCCAGGTCAAAAAATCCCAGCAATTGATAAGGGTTATACTAGCTAAGACTCTTAGCTTTGGAGGATATGGAGTCTGCACTGTACATTTCCTGTAACCAAGCAAGGTACTCATTAGAGAGATTGGAAGACCAACCCAGGTAAACATGTTTAGACTTACAATTTTCTCTGCTTATAAGATGTGCTTGGATAAATGTGGCAATGATATTGTGGAAGTGATTGATAAATTACTAATCTGTATTGAGAACCATTGCATGTCTGGGACCCCATTCTGACAGTTGTCAGTGCAAGAGTCTGAATATCCCAAAGGCCAAAAATAGCAACAAACATAAATGACAAACATATCAATGAAATGATTCCCAATGATGTTCTTCTATACTCACAAAATGGTACATAACCTAATTGTTGTCAAATAGACTGCACCCAGCAATTGATAGAGGGTGATTCAAAGAAGGGAACAGATGCAGACGGGCTACACATTCAGTAAAACTTGGAGAATCTGCAGTGAAAAACAATAACAAAAACAACAACAAACAACCTAAGCCCCAAATGAAAACTCTACCACCAGTAGATTGTATTTAATTGAGTTGTTTGTGAAATAGAAACCATAGACATCCCTACCAATCTAGAATATTTCTAAATAGTGCCTCAAAAGAGTTATGTTAAGTCATTATTGCTCTGGTCAACATGTACATATTTATTTTTATTTTTTTGTCTTGTTTTTGTTTTTCGAGACAGGGTTTCTCTTTGTAGCCCTGGCTGTCCTGGAACTCACTCTGTAGACCAGACTAGCCTCGAACTCTCAAACTCAGAAATCCACCTGCCTCTGCCTCCCAAGTGCTGGGATTAAAGCCATGCGCCACCACTGCCCGGCAATGTACATATTTATTAAGCACAGAGAATTTATGTTGGTGACTAATGAGAATTCCCCACTGCTGACTGATGTTCATAGTACTTGATGGTATTCCACATGCTACTAGAAGAGAAAGAGAAATTCAAATACATCTAGAAATCATTTAATAAATAACAAGTGGCCTGACAGCAAGATATTCTAGTGCAATAAATATGCAGACTGTGTAAGAGTAATCAACAACTATTTAAATGTATAAAAGGCACACTAAGTGGATGGAACCCATGATTAACACCACACTGGTAGCCACGAACTTGATACTAGAACTGTCATAGGACCTTGGGTAAAACATAACAACTTTTCTTCCGTAACAGAATGTCAACAAAGTATCTCCTAATGAACTATAGTCATAGATTAGTATCTTGCTCAATCATCATAAAGAAGATTCATCCTACAGTAGACGGAAACAAAGGGAGAGATCAACAGCTAAAACAAGTGCAGAGAATGGAAACTTTGGAACACTTTGTTGTCAATAGAAAAATCTCCATCAAATCCCTCTCATCATTCATCAGGGAATGGTGGCAGAGGGAGGTGAAATTGTGTGAGATACAATAGGAATATAGCAACATAAACTAGGCTTGATGGACAGTACATGGATGACACAAATATGAACTGAGTGATTGTAGATGCCTCAACATAGGCTGCAAGTTCTAAGTCAGAAGACATCCTGAGTCTTCTAGGGAGATGGGAATTTAGCACATTCGGCAATCCTGAACATGTATATCTCCAACTGATAAAAACGCCAAAAATAAAGAATTTATCCAAGAGTTTCAGAAGTTATAGAAAGTACAGTTAAGAATGCAATCCATGCCCAGAAATAGATGGCTGACATGAGTGAAATCAGTAATATATTTCAAGGTTTCTTTTTTCCATAACACTTTCTTTGTTCAAATTTTAAACCAATATTACTTTTGTTATATTGTATTTCACACTTTGTATGTCTACAGGATTTCCTTGGGCCCTAATATGTATCTTCCTGTCTGCATTAACTTCTTAATGCAGTAATTTGACTCTTCCATTTTTATTCTTTTTTCTGTTGTCTGTTTGTTTGTTTTATTTTTGAGCTTGTTTCATTTAATGCAACCTTATCTTACTTTATAAATCTTATGTTCTTTTCTTTTTGATATCTATTTATTTTCTAATGAGAACATACAAGAAAATGTAAATTTGAGTGAAGAGATATGAAAAGGATCTGGGAAGAGTTTTGGGACGTGAAGTAAACAATGTACAGTCTATGAAAAATTCTATACAAAATTAAAATTCTGTGAAAAAATATATGTATATCTGCAATTAACTTACAAAATACTTATTGAGACCTCTTCAAATTAATTTTACACTTATTATCTTACTTATTATTATCTCACTTTATTGGTAAATACCTCTCCAATGTAACATCTGTAGTAAATTGGCTTACTCCACATTTACTCTAATTTAACATACTTAGTACATAAATTTATTACCATGCATTAGAGAGAAAGGTTTGTATTTCTGTGTCTATCCTTGGGAAACCTCATTCAGGATAATTTATTCAAGTTCATTCAATTTGCTTGCAAATTTCATAACTTAATTTTTCTTTATGTTTTAGTAAAATCACATTGTATACATGTACCTCCTTTTATTACATATTATAGAGGTGATGAAATTCTAGACTTATTCTATTTCCTCAGTATTATGAACACAATAAAAATAAACATGCATGTTCAAATATTGATACTGAGGAATAAAATGTCATTTGTTTATTTGGCCAAGAGTGATGAAATTGGATCACATGATATTTCTAATTTGATATTTTTGACAACCAAAGAACTGATCTCAAAAGTGGCTGCACCTTAGTAGTCAATCAACAGAGTTTAAGAATACTGCTTCTATTATTATGGATAGACATATGTCATTTGACTAATTAATGGTGATAATTTTGGATAAGTAATAGGAAATATTTTTCTCCTATGTAGTGTAAATTTTACACATATGACAGCAGTTTTTCTCAAACCCACAAACCACCATTTCTTCATTCCCCCCTCACTTTCCCATGCAAATTTAAGTACTTACTGTATTTCCCTTTTAAAACTGCTGAATCCTGTTAGTGAAATTGTATGCACTTGTCCATTGAATACAGGCATACATATCTGCTGTAAAAATCTTATAGTATAGTGTTTAATGCCTACTTCCTAGAGCATCATATCAGCAATATGCAACCACTATACTATTTTTCAAGAGAGCAGAGAAAAACACAGTAGGTAACTATTTCTAAAATACTTTTTGATATTTTAGAACTCTAATTGGTTTACTGATGAAATGTTAGTGTTCATATTGGTTATTTATATAATATATTTTTATATTTAATCCTCATTGCAGTCTTCAGCTGTCTTAAGTTCATCAGGGGTTGTAATGTGTTTTCTTCCCTGACTGAGGTTGGCTTATTTGTCTTTCCTCTGCATTGAATCCATGAAGAACATATAGCTTTCCTTTCTCCTTTCTGCATTTATCTTTAATCTAATGTTTTATCTGCTTATGGATAGGCCAGTTAAACTTTTGTATGTGGATCTTAATTATTTTTGAAAATATGCAATGTAATATTTTTCTAACAAAAATAAATAAAATAAAATATAGCTCAGGCGCTTTGGAGATGCCAGTATCATGGGATGACACCAAACTGCAGGAACAGTGGAGTGGAGCCCAATAAAGCCTTAAAGAGAACTGAATGTGCTGTAAATGACAGAGATGGAAAAAATGAAAAAAGCTACTTGAAGGAGCCCTGAATATCATGAATAAGTCTTTGATAATTGGAAAGTGAGTTATTACTAGTGTCAGAGCTTAGTTTTTCTAGGTGTGCATTGTGACTGTGCCACATCTGAAAGACTTGGAATCTTAAAAGGGACTTTTGTTGCCTATAAGGAGAATGTAGCTTTGAGCCCAACACTATTTCTCCTTATTTTCTCTCAAGAATTGGCCACCTCTGATTGGGTTCCATCACCCATGGTATATTAACTTGAAGAATAATTAGGCAACTCCTCTTCTATTAAGACTAGACATTCTAAGCAAATAGGAAGAAAGGCCTCAAAGGAATGTAACAGAGTTAGACACAGCCTTGCTGCCTGATAGATCTCATACAATAGCAGCAAGTTAAAATAACATGGAACTATGTCAGATGAGTTCATGCTACCTTATTATCAGTTTAGATCTTGTGAGTTGCAATAAGCAATGGCTATAATATTCTCTTGGCTCTTTTTTTTTTTTTTGATACCCTTGACCTATCTGATTCTTAGAAATACTCCTCTCTATTTTGCAGATGGTACAAACTCTAACAAACTCTGTACCTAAATCAAACTCCGTATTTTCTTAGGGTATTTGCATTGCTTTTCATCTGTTGCTGTTTGAAGAATCTCTGATGTCCAGTTAGGCTAGACACTAAACTGTGAGTATAGCATAATATATTTATCAATCATTCATTTTTTTCCAATCATGTTTGGGTTTGTAGTGGGTCTCTGGAACATCCAACTCCTGGCTCTAGGATTGCCAAGCTGGGTAAAAGGTGGGCTTACTATCATGGTATGTGTCTAAAGATAGATCAGTCATTAGTTGCTCACTCTAACAGTTTCAGTGCCTCCCATATCCAAGCATATCTTGTGAGCATGCAAAGTTGTGCATCAGAGATTTTATGCCTGGGTTTGTGTCCAAATATTTCTACTATATGTTTTACCTAGTTATTTACAGGAAATGACCAGTTCAGATCCCATGACCCCTGCTGCAAAGAAACCTAGTATGATCACCCCTATTGATTTCTTGATATTTCCATTGCCCTAGGTCTCTAGCTCATCACAGAGATGAAACGCAGATTCCACTTGTCTTCACAGTACTCTCTCCCTCCATCATCCAAAACATCAGGTACCTCTGTTGCCATGCCCATTCTTCACATTCTTGCATTCCCCTCACTCCATCCACTCATGATGTTTAGTTTGTTTTCTCTCAAGAGATTTAATGTTCCTTATTTGTACACTACTTGTTCTTAGCTTCTTTGTATCTGTAGATAGTACCGTGGTTATGCTTAATTTTACTGATATTTTCCACTTAAAAGAGGGTACATACCATGCCTGAATTTCTAGGTTGTGTTATCTGTCAGCAAACTCTTTTCAAGTTCTACCCTTAGTTAGAAACTTTCATGATCATGTTGTTTATAATGGCTACCATTCTTTACTCCTTCTTCAGTTGACATATATCTAGGTTGTTTTGAATTTTTCTTATTATGCATGAAGCTCCTATGAACATACTTGAGAAAATGACCGGAGATATTGCAAAATGTCTTTTGTATATATGCCCAGAAGACTTATAGATGGCCCTTGAGGAAGGTTGTTCCCAGTTTTTCCTTTTTTTAAAAAAAATTTTATTGGTCATTATTTACATTTAAAAAGTTATCCACCTTCCCAGTTTCTTCTATCCCTTCCCCTTTCTCCTGCTTTTATGAGTGTTCTCCTTAACCTACTCACCTACTTGGATCATTGAGCCTCCACTGGTCAAAGGGGCTCCCCTCCCATTGATGCCGGGCAAGGCAAGCTTCTTCTACATACCCAACTAGAGACATGGGTAGACCCTAAGTATACTATTTGATTGATGGTTTAGTCCCTGGGAACGTTTGGGAGTCTGGTTGTTTGATATTATTGTTTTCTATGGGGTTGCAAACCCCTTGAGTTCCTTCAGTCTTTGCGCTAACTACTCTACTGGGGTCCCTGCCCTCAGAACAATGTTTGGCTACGTGCATCCATATCTGTATTGATCAAGTTCCTGAAGAAACTCCCAGAGGACAGGTATACCAGGCTCCTGTCAGCTAAAACTTTTTGGCATCAACAATAGTGTCTGAGTTTGGTGTCTGGCTAGAGGTTGGATTCTTAAGTGGGATGGCCACTGAAGGGCCTTTCCTTCAGACTTTGTTCCACTCTTTGTCTCTGCATTTAATTTTGACAGGAGGAATTCTGGATTAATATTTTTGAGCCCCCTATCTCACAAATGGGGGCTGTGCCTATCTACTGGATATGATCACTACCGGATCTATCACTACTTTGATGGATATTTTGGTTAATGTCCTGCCTGTTGTGTCCTGGGAAACTCTTTGGCTCCGGGCCACTGGGACTTTCTAGTGGCTCCCTCCAGCTTCATCTCCCCCACTGCTACAACTGAGTAGGACTGTAACAGCCATACTTTGGTGTGGTAATCCTTTTTTTGGGTCTCATATGATCTGTGAGTTGTATCATTGGTATTTTGTGCTTTTCATGACTAATGTTCATCTATTAGTAACTACATAATATGTGTATTTTTGTGACTTATTTGCCTCATTCAGGATGATATTTTCAAGATGTATACATTTGCCTGTGAATTTCATGAAGTCATTGGTTTTAATAGCTGTGTAGTATTCCATTGTGTAAATGTATCATATTTTCTATACCCATTCATCTGTTGAGGGACATCTGGGTTGTTTCTCATTCCTGGCTATTATAAATAAGGCCGCTATGAACATAGTGGAGCATGTGTTCATGTTACATATAGGAGCATCTTTTGGTTATATGCCCAGGAGTGGTATAGCTTGGTCCATAGGTAGAAAAGGAACTACCAGAATGTTTTCCAGAGTGATTATACAAGCATGCGATCCCACCAACAATGGAAGAGTATTCCTCTTTCTCCACATTCTAGCCAGCATCTGCTGTCACATGAGTTTTTGCTCGTAGTCATTCTGACTTGTGTAACAGAGAATCTCAAGGTTGTTTGATTAGCATTTCTCTGATGACTAAGGATGTTGATCATTTCTTTAAGTGCTTCTAACCCATTTGGGATTCCTCAGTTGAGAATTCCCTGTTTATCTCTATGCCCCATTTTAGTAGCATTATTTGCTTTTTTGAAGTCTAATTTATTGATTTATTTGTATATATTGGATATTAGACCTCTAACAGATGTAGGATTGGTAAAGATTCTTTCCCAATCTATAGGTAACAGTTTTGTCCTATTGACATTACCCTATGCTTTACAAAATCTTTTCAATTTTATGAGGTTCTATTTGTCAAGTGTTGAACTTAGAGCATGAGCCATTGGTGATCCGTCAGTAAATTTCCCCAGTGCCAATATGTTTGAGGTTCTTTCCCAATGTTTCTTCTATTAGATTCATCATAACTGGATTTATATGGAAGGCTCTGATCTACCTGGACTTGAGCTTGGTAAAAGGAGGTAAGAATGGATTGATCTGCAGTGAACTTGCATCATTTATTGAAAATGCTGTCTTTTTTCTACTGGAAGGTTTTGGTTCCTTTGTCAAAAATCAAGTGACCATAGTTGTGTTGGCTTATTTTTTGGTCTTCAATTCTGTTTCATTGATCTACATTCCTGTCTCTATACCTATATCATGTGGGTTTTTTTTTTTATCACTATTGCACTGTAGTATTGCTTGAGGTGAGGATGATGATTCTCTCAGAAGTTAATTTTCTATTGAGAATGGTTTTCACTATCCTGGGTTGTTTGCTATTCCAGATAAATTTGAGAATTGTTCTTTATATTTCTGTGGGAAAAAAAGAGTTAGAATTTTGA
This sequence comes from Grammomys surdaster, assembly GCF_004785775.1. Lineage (NCBI taxonomy): Eukaryota > Metazoa > Chordata > Mammalia > Rodentia > Muridae > Grammomys > Grammomys surdaster. The sequence continues at coordinate 14,613,546 of NW_021604617.1, forward strand.
TGAGAACTGCATTGAATCTGTAGATTGCTGTTGGTAAGATGGCCATCTTTGTTATCTTAATAAGGCCGATCCACAGCATTGGAGATACTTCCATATTCTATTATCTTCTTTGATTTATTTCTTCAGAGACTTAAAGTTCTTGTCATATGGATCTTTCCTTGCTTGGGTAGAGTCACATCAAGATATTTTATATTATTCACGGCTATTGTAATGGGTGTTGTTTCCCTAGTTTCATTACCTGCTTCCCATTTGTATAAAGAAGGTCTACTTATTTCCCCTTTTTAATTTTGGATTTTGCCACTTTATTGTTGGAATTTATCAGCTGGAAAAGGTCTCTGGTAGAATTTTTGGGAATGCTCTATATACTATCATATGATCTGCGAGTACTGATACCCCTTTATTTCCAATTTGCGCTACTTTGATCTCTTTTCTTTTTCTTATTGCTCTGGGTAGAATTTCAAGTAGTACAAGCAGTAGACAGGGAGTCCATGTGCAGGCTTCTCATGTCTCTGATTTTCATGGAATTCGTTGATGTTTCCTCTACTTTGTTTGTTGCCTATTGATTTGCTATATATTGCTTTGATTAGGATTAGGTAGGTGCAATGTATCTCTAATCCATTTAACATGAATGGATGTTGGATTTTTGAGTTTTTCAGTGTCTAATAAGATAATTATAAGATATTTTTTCTATCAGTTTCTTTTGTGTTGGATTATGTTGATGGTTTTCTTTTAACTATTCTTGCTTGACCATGATGGATGATGTCTTTGATGCATTCCTGCAGTCAACTTATGAATATTTATTGCATGTGTTTCATCAATGTTCAAAAGAGAAAGTGGTCTGAAATTCTCTTTCTTTGTTAACTTTTTGTGTGGTTTAGGTATCAGCATGTATGTGGCCTCATAGCATGAGTTCAGAGTGTTTCATCTAATTTTGTTGGCAAATAGTTTGAGGAGCTGCTTCTGAAAGTTTGGTAGAATTCTGGACTAAAATCTTCTTGCCTTGGGCTTCTGATTTTGGGGTGAATTTTAATAATCACTTATGTATCTTAAGACAACATAGGCCTGTTTTAAGAGTTTTCCTTATCTTGTTGTAACTTTTATAAGTTGTATATGTTTAGAAAATATTCAATATCCTTGAGATTTCTCAATTTTGTGGAGTAAGGATTTGAAGTAAGACCTAATGAATCTTTGAATTTCCTCAGTGTCAGGTTTTATGGCTCCTGTTTCCTAACTGATTTTAGTTACTTAGATACTGTCACTCTAGAACATTAGATTGGATTCATAAAGAAAGTCCTCTCAGCACATAATAATAAAAACTAAATGAAAAGTAAAAAGAAAGAATTTTAAAAGTGGCAAAGAAAAATGACCAAGTACTGTATAATGTCAGACATACCAGAATTACAACCAACTTCCTAACAGAGACTCTAAAAGCTAGAAGATGGACTGATGTCTTACATACCCTCACACATCACATATATCATTCCAGACTAACATATCCAGCAAAAGTTCCAATCAGCGTAGATGGAGGAACCAAGATATTCCATGACAATGGAATCTAGTATCAAGAGGATACTAGAAGGAAAACATCAACACAATTAGACTACATACAGTTAAGAAAGTACAAGAAATAAATGTCACACTGCTAAACCAAATAGAACTGGAGTCTTTGCATAGACACACAAAAACATATAAAATCCACCAACAATATCAATGTACTAGTAATTAAATCACTTGAACATTAATATTTGTCAGAATTATTGCACTCAAGTCCTCAATAAAAAGACAGAGGCTAACAGAATGAATTCATAAACACAATTCTTTATTCTGCTATATCCAAGCATAATTAAGCATAATAAAGGCAATATATGACAAGCCAATAGCTGACATCAAATTAAATGGATCGAAACTTAAAGCAATTCCACTAATATCAGGGATAAAACAAGGCTGTCCCTCTTATACTATATCCTCATCATAGTCCTTGAAATCCTTGAAGTTCTAGATAGAGCAATAAGGCAACTGAAGATTAATGGAATAGAAATTGAAAAGAAGAAGTAAAAATATCACACTTGGCAGATAATATGATACTACATAAATTATTGCCTAATGAATTTCTACAAGACATTTCCTACAGAAGATAAATACCTTAAGCAAAATGGTTGGCTTCAAACATTACTCAGAAAAATTAAGTAGCCTTCCTTATACAAATGGCAAATGGGAGGAGAAAGAATTTGGAGAAAAAAAAACTCTTCACGATAGCTACCGTCAATATAAAAATGTCTTGGTTTGACACTAAAAAATCAACAGAAAGACTATTATGAAAAGGACTTCAAAACTGTAGAAATAAATTGAGGAAGATATCAGAAAATGAAAAGAAATGCCATGCTCCTCAGTGAGTAGAATTAATATAGTGATAATTGAAATCTTTCCAATAGCAACCTACAGAACAACTGCAATCCCCAACAAAACTCCAACACAGTTCTTTACAGACCTTGAAATAGAATTTCTAAACAATGTGGAAAACCAATAATCCCAGGATACTTAAAACAATCAGGAACATTTTAAGAGGAATACTGGAGCAGTTACCTTCCCTGAATTCAAGAAAAAGTACTTTGTCAAAAATTTATTCAAGTTTTGAGAGAACTCAATTGACTTGAATAAATATGGCATCCATCTCCAACTTGTTATATTAATCCACATGGAAGAATGGATCTCTTGCTGTTATAGTGACTTCTAAATACTAGGTTTGTCAACATTCAGCTATAAATGGAGAATGGTCTAATAGGAACTGATTGCTCTCTATGAAGGTAAAATGATCATTTCATAAGGGTTGAAAATCACATATCCTCAATATCACATGTTAACATTACAATTAATAACATTACAAATACACAGCTAGGAAAAAAGAATGAAAATGTGTAGGTCTGTTAATTACTGCAACAGTAGTAATGTTAATAAAATTTTATATTATTAGAAAGTTGAGACTCACTGTGTTAAGGTAGGGAAGGTTAAGGTATTTATTTTAAAGTGATGCTAATTCTTGGCTTCTGCTACATTCATTCATTATTTAGAAATATTTTTTCTGCCTGTACATGGAAAGAATAATTTTCTTGGTATATTGAATCTGTTCACACCATCCTTTCATCATTGGTTTATGTGTTTAAGTAAAGAGGATATAGCTCTGATAGAGAGTACAATAGAGGGCACAATATTTAAGATGCTAGGAGGCTAACATTTTATTTGGAAAGAAATGAGTACTCATTACTTTTAATGTTTAATTAAATTTAAATTTCATTTAAACATTCAAGATCACTTGGTTCAATATTATGAAACATATTGTCTTTGTCGTCATCAAGAAATATAACTGCAATAGCATCTATAATGTGTCTTCTAAAGTTGCAGTCAAAGACAATACGCGGTCCATCAGTATCTGTGGAGAGTTCTTCCTGAGACTGTTTCAAAACCTGAGATAGAGATAAATTATTATAATTATTTACAGTAAGAAACATAAAGCTTACCACATTTTATTTGTACAGAATAAATAGGATTAAAAAGAGGCTGTGAGGTCAAGACTAATTCTAAACCTCCATGGTGTACTCATATACTTTCACCCAAAGTCAATAAGGGTTTAATTCTAGGGGCAACCCAAAAGGGAGGTATTTCCTTTCTCCTTTATCAGGACTACTTCACATATTTGGAGCAAATTTCCAGGGATTCTCAACATCCAACTTTCTGATATAAACACTAAAATATATTTCAGTCTATTGAAGAAAAGGAAATTGATATAGAGAAGAGATTACTTTTTGTTTTATTTATATTAGTAATAAATGATGGTCAAGAAGTACTGGTCCAAATTTATGCAGGATTTGTAGAAATATGCATGTGGAGATCAAGTTCATGGTTAGAACAATGCTTGTAAATTGTCATAACTAAATCTAGCTTGAATTTCAGCATCATTTTGGTGGCAAATGACTAAAAGGAATATCTAAGCTCATGTAAAAGACATAGAGCCATGATACACATTATCTGATATATCAGGTTGAGTTGTTAATTTGACAATGAAACAAAGGTTAATTTTCTTACATTTCACAGGTCTGACCTCAGATATCTCAACATATGTTATGTCCAAATATATCTGTATTTCTTTTTTTTTTTTGTGTAAACTGTGTATTAACAAACTGCTTAAAATTTTGGTCTATATCTTTTTTTTTCTTTTTTTTTAATGCTTTTTTATAGCATGTTTTACAAGGGGAGGGGGTAAGAAGGGCAAGGTGGTGGAAAAGTACAAAATCTTCTTGGCCTGTGCCTTGAAACATGTCATGGTCTATAAGGTACTCTGCCTTGAATTATGATCTACCTGCTGTTCTAAAGAAGATATGGTACACTGCTTGAGTTATGGTCTCCCTGCTATTCTTAAGATGATATGGTACACTGCTTTGAGTCTATCTGCAGTTGCTAAGCAGGATCTTGCAGTTGCCAAGCTTCAGAGGACATTGTGCAGGTGGGGAAAGGTAGGGGGTGAGGGTAAGGGCGAGGGTCCTGGCTTCTGGCATCTCCCCCTTCTCTGTTTAGTTAGAGAAGGCATCTTATGATCAATCCCAACTATGTGAAATTTGAATTTGGATGTCTAATTATGGGGGGTCTTAGACAAGTTCACAACCCCAAAACACTGATGTGAGACGAGTCACATCGATGGTCGAAGGCTTTAGGCTGTCGACGATGGGCAACGTCAAGGGACTCCGATGTGGGTGAAAGGAGGGTGAGAGCCCTATCTTAGGCCATGTAGGCTGCACCCACTCCCAGCACCACGCACTCCTTTTCGGCTGCATTGGGTGGGCCCCTGGGAAGTGGACCTACAATAATCCCGTCATTGGGCTAACTCACAGCCATCCTAGAACCAGGTTGATATCTGTATTTCTTACCTATTTTAAATTCTCAAGAACAGGGATTATTAGACTGTGCTTGTGTAAATAGATCCAACTCACTTAACAATTACATGTATAAAGAAAGGGCATGCTACACATCTGTAAGTTTTTCCACTTTATCTAAACCAACATTGTCATCCTCATTCTATTTCTATTAAACACAAAATGTAAAACAAATTCCTTCCAAAATTCAAAATAAGTTTTCATAGGAGAAAGTGTATTCTAATTTTCTGCTTCTTATACCATCTTTGTTTGTGCAGTATATTTCTTCTTAAAATTTAAGTATTTATAATGACAATCAGTTGAGTCTTTATTATGGGGTCAAAATTTTAAAAATGACTGAGAATAATTAATGAAATATACAATTTCAACAAAGTTCATATTTAGTGAACATCATATCATCAATCCTATTTAAAATTATCTATATGCTACACAACAAAATAGAGCTTATTTATCTCTGGAGATTGAGGCAGATTCCTTATGCTACAGAAGTTAGTGGATAATTTTGGCAGTTACACCTCTCTTCAGCTTTTAAATCTGTAATGATTCTCCATTTTAAACTTACCTGTCCTTCAGTGACCATTAATGTCAACAGAAAAATTATGAGATAATACATCACTCGAAGTGCAGCCATGGCTGAAACTAAGCAGAGAAGATATAGTAATTGCAGAAAGCAGTGTATGAGACAAAGAATAAAACCAAAATATTGAGAGAAATTATGCTGAGTATCTATTTGTGATGAATTCTTTAACAATATAAGGAGGGAAGAAATATCAAAAAGGGTCATTATAGGTTTATTGTGCCCACCTTGCCTCCAATAAGACTGAACATAAGCCAGAAGGCTTTACTGATGCCTCACCTGTGTATTTGCAAACAGTATATTTCCAAGTTTCTTTTGTAACATTTCTATTCTTCTGTCATCAAAAGGGAAATTTGGGAAATCAAAACAATTCCAAATTGTTAAAAGTTGCTTTCCTTGTTTATCATCTTTTGATTTACTATTATCTATTTATAGAATTCTATAAACAGATAGATGATATAGATAAATTTGTCAGGGTTGTGATTATGAAGACAGAAACATACAATATTTTGAACACATTGCATGAAGAAAATTTGTAAATTATGCTATTGTTTTTATTATTCAAATCAAATTTCACTTTGCTCCTTCAGTTGAAAATGTATATATAATTAATGAATTAATAATTTAATCTATTTGATGTCATTCAATGCATGCTTTGGACAGATGAGAAATTTCATAGTTTTATTATATTTGAACACACCTGATCAATCTCATAGTGTTTAATCTCAGTACTTGGCAATTCTATTCCTTTAGATGCTGATAAAAGTTTCTTAGTGCTGATACATTAGACTGCCTGATGGAACTCATAGAAATAGTTTCTTTCTATTGCAAATTGAACAGGTAGTACCTTACATTGTATACTTTGTGTATATTGACAACTTCATATTATATTTTAAAATCATGGTTTTTTGCTTCTGATTGTTATCTGGCTAAAAGACAATGCAGAAACATTATCCCCAAGCATCTATTAAATTTTGGATTTTGAACACCATTTACCCTTTTTCTGTATTAAAGTACTTCCATGTACTCCATGATACTTCTTTTCAATTACACGCCTAATTTTTCTTTCAAATTTATAGCAAAATTTGAGTCAGAACCTCTCCATATATATCTGCAATATTATATTATCCCTTGTGCTGCATACATTAAAAAAACTACAAATGACCTACAAAACATTCTGGTAATAATGAACCATCATACACTAACTACCTTTACTTTGGAGAGTAATGACATTCACTCCTCTACTTGGTGAACCATTAAATAGTAAATTGCAAGTAAGGCTTGTGTTTCTTCTAACACTTTAATGAAACTTTTGCTATTATCGTTTACAAATGAAGAATTACACTTAAATTGAGTTTCTAGCCATCAGTGTGTTCTCTTGCTATATATTGCTTCCTATTTGATTAGGTTTATTTGTAAAGATTTCTGGGTAGTACCATAACTTCCATGTAAATTTCCAAGTCTGAGGGTCTAATATGCCTCTATCCGCAGTATTCCTAGCCATGTAATGACTAATATCTTATCTTGAAACTTACTGCCATGCTCTTTAGTCTTACCTCAAATTGCTTGTTTCATAGGCCTTCAATTCAGATGAGCTCCTGTTTCAGCTTTCTCACTTCTCTGGTTTTCTGGATTTCCTCTTTTCCGTATAAAAAGATGTTTCAGAGATTTGACATTTGATATGGCTGTGCTACATTTGCTGTTCTTCCAAGCAAAGTGGATTGATTGAAAGGTTTCTCATGGGTTCTGTTTCTTGAGTCTCAGATTATTTAAGATAGTGACCTTGGATAGCATTCTTCAGTATGTTCTTCCCATGTGACTGTTGGATTAACAATCTATTGTTTGTCTTTACTCCTGGAGATTTCCATATGTTATTTTTCAGACAAAAGTCAGGGAGAAAAGACTCACACCTATATTTAGTGAGGGTTTAACATTTTAGTTCACAGGTTTTGTTTTGTTTGTGATCATATTAACCTTACTACTATTTCTGTATTTCTCCACTCTCCTATTTCTTGCTGTTGTCTTCCTTTGATTTAAGTATTTTTTGTTTATTTTTTCTTTACTTTACATTCCAATCAAAGTACCTTTTCCTCCTTTAATCACAATCTCCTCCTTCAATACTTTCCCCATTTCTCCATTGCCTGCTTCTCAGAGAATAAGAGCAAATCTTTGGGCACCACCATAAACTGGAGCATCTATATGCAGAAGGAATATACACATTCTCTGCTACTGTTATTCAACCATCGAGTCTAGGGAAGATAAATTAAAGAGCAAAGAACATTATCATAGACTGCCCCATTCTGCTTTCTAAGGTTCCCATAGGAACCATAAAACATGTGCTAGGAACCAAGCAGAACATGTGCTACTGGTATGTAGGGGGTCAAATTGCAGTCTCTGCATGATCATTGTTTGGTTTTCCAACTCTGTTATTTCCCCATGGACACAGGTTAGTTGACACTTTATGACTCCTCATGTCACCTTGGACCTTAAGGCTTGCTCAGTACTTTATCCATCTCTTCTATAAGACTAACTTCTGCCTGGTGTTTGTTTGTGGGTGTACATCTACCTCCATTCCCTGCTTGATAATGCCTCTGAAGAGACAGTTATGTTAGGCTTCTGTGTACAAGATGGCTGAGTATCATTAATTAGCTTCAGAGGTTGGTTGTATTACATGTAATGGTTCTCAAGTTGCAACAGTCATGGTTGAACACTTGCCATAGGCTCTGCACTGTCTTTATCTCTTCACAATTTTGACTTGAAGGACTTGTGGGTATATTGATAACTTCAATCATTTTCTGGAAGTTTTTCCTGGCTAAATGTATTAGTTACTTAAGTTTCTATACCACCTTTGATAGAAATCCCAACTACCCTCCTAGACATAAAGTTGCTGTAGTCTCTCCAGTCCCAGGCCTTTAGCTATATCAAGAGATGCTTCTCACTCGTGTTATTATGTCTCCCAGCCTTCAACTACCAACCTTCTACCCATATCTGATCAACATTTTCTTTCACAATCTCAACTACCCTCATACCCAGTTCTCTTTTTCTATCAACCCGTGATTATGGTTAACTTTTCCCTTCTTGGTTACATTCAAACATGCACATTTTCATCATCCCCTCTTACTAACTTGTTTCTTTGTGTCTGTGGATAGTGGCATGGTTATCCTGAACTTCATACCTAATGTCTACATATAAGTGAGTAGATATCATATCTATATTTCAAGCTCTGCATTTCCTCACTCAGGATGTCATTATTAAATTCTATTCCTTTTCCTGTAAGATTCTTGATTTCTTTGCTTTTAACAGATTAATATGATTCCATTGCGCAGAATTACCACATTTTCTTTATCCATTTTTTAGTTATTGGATAGCTAAGGTGTTTCAAGTTTCTGTCTACTACAATAAAAGTTATTATGGACATAGATAATCAAGGGCTCAAGTTATACAATTAGACATATGTTGGGTGTATGCTCAGAAGTGATATAACTATGTCTTGAGATAAAGCAATTCAAAGTTCTCTGAGAAACCACCAAATTGATTCCCAAACTGGTTGCTCAAATTCACACTGCCACTAACAATGGAGGAGTGCTTCTATGGTCCTGTTCACCATGTGCTTTCAATTGATGTTTTTTTTTTTTTTTTAATCTTAGCCATTCTGATAGTTATAAAATGATATCTCAGGATCATTTGATTTGCTTTTTCTCAATTATTAAACCAATGGAACATTTTTGTAAATGTTTTGTGGTCATTAGTGATTATTCTCTTGAAAATTACCAGTTTAAATCTGTTCTCCCTTTTATATTGGGTTGTTTGGTTGGTTTCTACTTTCTTGAGTACTATATTCATTTTTAAAAATATTATCCCTTTGTCAGAAGTGAGTTCAGTGAAGATAGTTTTCCAATATTAGGCATTTATTTTGTCCTAATGAGGATGCCATTTCCCTTAAAGTAACTTTTCATTTTCATTAAGTTTCATTTGACAGTTGTTGATCATAGAGCTTCCCTTCATCCCTGCAGTGAAGCCTTATTGATCATGATGGATGATGATTTAATGTGTTCTAGGATTTGGTGTGTAAGATTTTTTTTTTATTGAGTATTTTTGCAACTATGTATGTAAGGTATACTGATCTGAAATTCTCTTTTTTTCCTAAAGTCAAGCATTGAATTGAGGCTGGAGATCCCTATGAAGTTATTAGGGCAATGATTGAAGGAACTGAAAAGAATGGCAACCCCATAGGCAGACCAATAGTGTTAACTAACCTTGATGCCTGAAAGATTACAGAGACTGAACCACCAACTTAAAAGCCTACATTGGATGGTCCAAGGCCCATGTCACATTTATAGCATGAGACTACCTTCTGTGGTCTTAATGGGAGCAGATGTGACAAACTTTGTAGAGACTCAATGCCACAAATGGGGAGATCCTTGGAAGCATCCTATCAAAAATCAAGGAGAGGTCAATAAGGGAAGAAATATCTGAGGTTGTAGGGAATGGAAAGATATTTGAAATATATAAATTGAAAAATTAATAAAATTAAAACATGCATAAATAAGAAGTTGACTCCTCTGGTTATTTTTATTTTTTACTCATGTAACAATCTGGAATAATAGCATATATCTGCTGTAACTTCTGATGACAGCATGAAGTTAATAGAGAATGGCCTTCATGAATGAATATTTGAAAGTTTCAATAGTGACTTACATGAAAATTAAGAATTGTTTGGTCTCTTCTAAGGTATAGTTAATTTATTTCACAGATGGTTCTATCCTTTAGAAGTAAATTAATCAATTTGACATGTCACAAAGAACAGTACAGCTATAAAAATAAGGAAGAAGATGATGACTGCTCTTAAAACAGAGTGTCCTTGTTACAAAATTGTTTCTTTTGGCAGAGTCAGATACACTGCAATGTTAGCCAACCCAATTATTGTTGACTCAGAGAGATTAAATTAAAGTAATATTGCCTTGTTGCCCTATAGAGAAGGTGTGTCAGGAAGATAGATTGGTAATTGTAAGGAGGAATAACTCTTGCCCAAACCTATGGAAAATTCAGTGGCAAGAAGTCTATGGGATTCAGTGAAGTGATATTTGGCATTTTAAAATAGGAGTAAAGATAACCAGTCTATGCATAAGACAATCCATTGCACCCTTGTTTAGAAATGGTATCTTGTGTGTAATGTGCTACTTGAAAACAGCTTTGCAGTAATCGTGCTGAGAGGTACACATGGATATTTGTTAACACTGCTCTTTTTGGGGGCTAAGAAAAAGTACAGAAAAGATGCTAGAAATATGGATCATAACTAAAATGTGCCAAAGAATTCTGCTTTGTTACACAGAATTTGGCAATTATAATTCTTAAAGGTTATTTAAAATATATCTTAAGAAGGTTTTCAAAAAATTGGATTTCGTGGCAAAAATGTTCAAAAATTTTATAACAATGCTCATTTTGTGGAAATACTATGCGTAGTATGTCCACACAAATCATCACTTGGAATAAATTTATAATGTAGTTTAAAAAAAAGAATTCATAAATATACATATACTTTGATCTACAATGTGCCATGTTGTATGACTATAAGACTGTAATACTGTAAAGCTTGAAATAAAGAAAGGCTTTTTAAATTCAAATTTAATGTAAAATATGAGGCAAGTGTACTGTTTCTCAAATTACATGTCCAAATTTCTGGGATTTTTGTTTATTATTTTTTTTCATGAGAAACATAAAGAAATAATTGAGATTTCAGTATGTTTTGAGAGTTAGAAATATTATTGTTATTCATAATTTGCAAATAATCTTTTGATTCACATAGCCTACAAACTATAGTTAAGACAAGACTCCATGTCCGGAAGTAGGTGGCTAACATGAGTGAACTAAGTAATATATTTGGAGGTTTATGTTATCTATAGGATTTTCTCTGTTAATTTTTTAAATCAATACTTACTTTGTTTATACTGTATTTCCCATTTTGTATGTCCATGCAATTTCAATAGGCCCAGTTATGCATCTTTCTGTCTTTATTAACTTCTTTTAATTTGACTCTTCCATTTTTAATCTTTTTTATTTGCTTGTTTTATCTTTTTTTAGATTATTTTATTTAATATAACTTTATCTTAATTTATACATCATGTGTCATTTTTGGATGCATATCTATTTTCTAATGAGAGTGCTGACAATAAAGTAGATTTGGGTATTGGAATATAGAGAGGATCTGGGAAGAGTTATGGGAGGAGTAGTAAGCAATATACAGTCAATGAAAAAAATCTATACTAAATTAAAGTTCCATGAAAAAATATATCTTTAATTAAATTACAAAATACTCCATTTTCATATACTTATTTGACATTGAGTATGGTTATTATAATTATGCAGTTACAATAGAAAAATTTAAGAATAGGGTTCACCACAACAAAAGTATTTTATTATTGTTTTATTAAAGTGTTGCAGCAGTAGGAATGGTAAGAACTACAAGATTAAAGGGAAGAATATTTTACACCATAATGGACTGGACTGACAAATCTGTCATTTAGACACTTGTGCATTCACAAACACACCCCTAGACAAAGAACTTTCACTATCCTAAGGCTGCAACTCAGTATGCTAAGGTCACTACTGGATTTAGGCTGGTTTGTATGACTAACAATACTCCTAATAATACTCTGTGCATGCCTCTAACACCTCCTTACTATGGCTACAGGTTCTGTGCCTTCCACTGAAGCTGATGCAATCTTGAGGCCAGATTCACACAATGTCCTTGTGACTTGGCTCTTCAGTGGAACAGATGAATCAAATAACTAATCTAAATATCACAGTAATACTTCTTTGTCATTATGTCAAACATCCGAATCAAAGACACATGCTTCTTTGAGCTTCTTGTCCTCCTTAACACTTTTGTAGCCATTGTACAATCTACATAAACAGCATCCATTTATATAAGAAGGACAAAAATTGATGTGTGATTGATAATGTCTTATCTGGAAGCTAGGTTAGTAACTAAACTTCAAATAAAACACTTGTGTTTACCAGTGGTCCCTTATGCTACTTCAAAACACACACTAGAGTTATATGAAAATAGGAAAACTCATTTGAAAATATGAACTCCAATGGTCTGTCAGTAACTAATTTTTTTAAAATTAGTAATTAATGGAAAAAAACCAAGCCCATTTTAAGTAGTTTCCTCCCTGGGCTGGTGTTCTTGGATTCTGGTTTGTCAACTCAGGTGAAAAAAAATAAAATCCATGGCTTCTGCATCAGATCATACCTGTAGGTTCCTGCCATGTTTTGGATCTGTACTGACTTCCTTAAAGGACAATAACTGATATGGAATTTTTAACCAAATAAATGAATTCTGTACATTTTTTGCCATAAAATTTCATTGCAGCAAAAGAAACCCAAAAATAAGTTGGTACTAGGATTTTGGTTTATTGCTAATGCAGAAGAGACAGTGTTTTAGGAAGGTTTGTGGACTTTTTGGTGACAAATTAAGTCTTGGGAGCTTAGTGAGGATTTTTGTGGGAATTTGAAATATAGAGACATTAACAATAGTGCATAATATAAAAGTCTAGCTTATGAAATTTCAAATGTGAGTTAAAGATTCTGTAGGACAACTATTCACAATTAAAATGTCATATACATTAAAATTATATATAATTATATATATAATTAATTATATTAATATTAATATAATTAATATAATTAATTAATTATATATATACTTACAAAATACTAGGTTTTCATTGGCTTATTTAACAATCCTTAGGTTGCTTAACTCAACTTCTACCACAACTTTCCTCCATCTTTTTGAATCAAGCCATTCCTAAATTATTAATCCCTGATATAACCTGAATTCTTTCATACCATGTGTGGTCTAAACGTCCTTTTTTGTTACTTTTACTAATTGGAAAGATTTAGAATTCCATATCATTTTTACACATTCTGCATTTCATTGTTCTTTTTTTTCTCTTTTTTTTTGCTGATTTTTTTCCCTTTTGTAGTTTTCTGTCCTGATAGAGGCCCTCTCCCAATTCATTTTACACAAGTTCTAGTATCCTACCATATTAATAAATACCTTTCCAACATAACAGTTATAGTAAATTGGCTTTCTCCACATTTGCTATCATTTAATCATACATAATACATAAATGTATCAACATATATGAGAGGGAAAAGTTTGTATTTTTGTTTTTATGCCTTGGAAACCTCATTCAGATAATTTATATAAGTGCTTTTCATTTCCCTTATAATTTCATTACTTATATTTCTATATGTTCTAGTAATATGGCATTTTGTACTTGTACCATTTTTTTTATATATTATTCAGGAGATGGAAAACTAAACTGATTCTCTTTCCTCACCATTACAAATGCAAAAGAAATGATCGTGATTGTTCAAGTATTGACAAGAGGAATACAAAGTCTTTTCTTTACTTGGCCTAGGGTGATAGCACTAGATCCTATGGTATCTCTAGCTTAACCTAAGGATTGATCTCAAAAGTAGCTGCACTTTAGCAATCTATCAACAGTGTTTAAGAGCACTGCTTCCAGCCTATTTATTATCTTGGAAAGAATTTTCTGTCACTTATATTATTGATGATGAGAGTTATGAAGAACATGAAATAATTTTTTATATTTTAATGCAAATTTTCCCTCACATGAAACTAAATTTCCCCAAGCCCCAAAACACCATTCCTACTTCTGCAATCCCTATCCTATTCTCTCTTCACTTTCCTATGCAAATTTATATACTTACTATTTTTCCCTTTACAAACACTAAATCCACTTAGTGAACTTCTATGCACGTGTGCATAAGAAAAAGACATATCTGCTGTAAAAACCCTATGGTATAGTACTTATGGCAACCTTCTTAGTGAATCATCTATATTATTCACTTCCTTTGTATTACTTTTACTCTGTTCTCACTTAAGTATTTTAACCTTCAGTCCCTACAATGAACAATGGTGAAGAACATGGATGTATTTTTCTTGTTATTGAGAGATTAGTGATATGTAACTTCAATTTGTGTTCTAATTTATATTAGAGTTCAAAATGATTCTTGATGTGTACTAAAACACCACATTTTAATAAATATGTTTTTCGGAGGGTGAAAAGTGTAGCATAAAATATACATATCAGGGTATATTGAGAGTATGTGAGTTCATGACAGTATTGAGTAAAACCAAGACCGAGAATAAATTAACATACGAGATGAACAAGATCAAGTAAAAAAATTAACACCAGACAGAGCTAATACTTGTGGTTGTTAAACATCACAAATCAAATATCCTTCATATCAGATGTATACATTAGAATTTATAGCTAGGCAAATTATAGTTAAAAGTTAAAACAGTTCTAGGTCATGGAGCTAGCAATAACATAGATGCAAATAGTCAAGAAACAAGCAAGACAACAAACACAAATTGTCAAACAAAAAAAGTAGAAGTTAAAGCAGAAAGGTTTCATAAGGAAATCACCACAGTATGAGGCTTTTAATTAAAAGATTGCAGCATTTAGAACATTGAGAACTACACAGTTAACAGGAGAAATATTTTAGACTCTAATGATCATTGCTCTATGAAACTGTCATTTAAATAGTTGTATATTCATTAGGACACCCAGAGGCATAGAACTGTAACTATCCTATGGCTCCTAGTCAGTTAGTCTATACCCAGTATTGATCTTAAGGCTGGAATGTATGGCAAACTATTCTCCCGAGCACTTTTCTGTATGCATGCTTCTCACACCTCCTTACTATGGCTGCCAGGATCTGTGCATTCCCTTGAAGTTGATGCAATCCTGAGACCAGATTAAGACAAGGTCCTCCTAGTGGCTTGGCTCTTGACTAGAAAAGCTGAATCAAATAATACCTAAAATAAATATCACATTGACACTTTTTTATCTTTATGTCAAATATTAGACTCAAGAGTGTAAGCTTCTTTGAGCTTCTTGTCCCTTGGAAGCTGCTGTAAAACCTACATATACAATATCTAGTTCCATAGGAAATACAGCATTTGATATATAATTTGTAATGTCTTCTATGGAAGCTAAATTAGTAACTAAACATTAAATAAAATATGTGTGTTTGCCAGTGATCAAGTATTCTACATTACACACACATTAGAATTATCTTAAAAGAAATCATATATGAAAAATGACCTCTGAATATCTGTTTGTAAATAAATTTTTAATCATAAATTAGTGTAAAAAGGCCAAGACAGTTTTGGATGGTTTCTTCCCTGGACTTGTGTTCTTGAATTTAGCAAAACATCCATATTTTTTTAGCAAGTCATACTAAAGAAGCCAGTAATCAGCACCCCTCCATGATTCCTGCATGAGCTCCTGCAAGCAGGACTTACCATGAATTGGTTCTCTCTTGACAATTTTAGATAGTGATCAGCAATATAGAAGTGTATATAAAATAAACCCCTTTGTTGGCAACTTGGTTATTTTGGTGTTGATTTCACATTAGAAATAGAAACCCTAACAAAAATTAGTTGGTAGGAAGAGTTTGGAGTATTGTTGTCACAGAACAGAGTGAGTTTTAGGAAGTATTTTGGAATTTTAGGCCAGAAAATTTTTGAGTGTTGAGAACTCATTGGGTTTTTCTGTTGGAGTTTGAATGATAAGCATGGTTGAGAGCAGTTTCATAGATAGAGGGCTAGATTATGAAGTTTCAGAGGGATGTTTAAAATTCTATAGGGTCATTTGTTATCTTGAGTTAAGATACGTTTATTAAGTTATTTGGTGCTGATTAAACACCTGTGATAAACAGGATACTGGAAATACTAACAGGATACCTTTGCTTTTCTGGAACACTAAATGCATGTCACCTGGAGCTGAAAAATTAGCTGTAATTAAGAAGAGACCAGCACTACTGAGGTGAAATCTTCTGTAACATGTTTCCTGACAGTCATCACATTGGAGCCTTGTTCTAGAGATGAATAGGGGTTTTACCACACACTGGAAGCCGAAAGTTGTAGCTAAATTTCCACCAAGGATATATTTGCCTTGAATGCATGACAAAGTCATGGGAAGCAGTTGAGACTTGAGACTATCTAGGCTAGGTGAGGATATTTGTGTAATTTCAGCCTCATTGCCACTTGAAATCCCAAGACTGAAGGGGCCATGCAAAGGTGTTGAAGCTTGGTACCTTGAAGACAGCCTGTTATAGGCTAACATGTAAAATATAGCTCAAGGGTTTTGGAGATGCCAGTACCATGGGATGACACTAAGACAGCAGCAATAGTGGAGTAGAGCCCAACAAATCCTCAATGAGAAACTGAATGTGCTGCAAATGGAAGACCTGGAAAATGATAAAAGCTATTTAGAGGAGTCCAGAATATCATGAATATATCCTAGATAACTGGAAATTGAGTAATTAGTAATGTTGAAACTTAAATTTCTTCAGTTTGCATTGTGACCACGCCGCACCTAAAATAATTTGAACTTTTAAAAGAAATTTTTGATTTCTAGAGGGAGTTTAATTTTTAATATTTTATCTATTTTACACGCAGACCACAGTTTCTCCACCCTCTTTTCCTTCTATCCCCACCTGACCCCTGTGCCCAACACTAGTCCCCCTTCTTTTCCTTTCAGTATAGGCCAATTTAGATTGTATTGACCAGCCATGGTATATGAACTTGAAGAATGACTAGGTACTTCCTCTTCTACTAAGACTAGACAAGCTAACAAAATGGAAGGAAGGTCCCAAAAGAATGTTACTGAGTAAGAAATAGCCCTTGCTCCCTAATAGAAGTTGCACAACAACAACAAGCTACACAACCATAACATGTATGCAATGGAACCAGGTCAGACCCATGGATGCTATGTTATTCATAAATATTATTCATCTATGTATCTGCATTAAGGAGTCACCCCGAGATCCTGTTATGACTTCCTTTGATGATGTATAGTGAATGAAAGTCTAAGACAAAAATGAAGTTTCATCACATTAATAGGAACTTTAACTGAGATTTCATACATGATATAAATTGAGGCTGCTTGAGTTTGGGGTTTAGGAAAACAATTGACCTGAGAAATTGTTGATAATCAACAAATTCAGTTTTATATACAAAGATAGATCCACATGTTCTATGGATTCAATAATCAAATAAAAGTTTGTCTTCTTCATTAGTACTGTATAAGCAAATTATTCTCTGAAAATTCAAAACAGACATACACAGTAGTGTGCTTAAATATTCTATTGGATATAACTTCATGAAGTGATTCTTCTAAATGAAGTTATTAATCACATTAAATAATAGTAATCAAAGAAATATAGTACAGTATTGTTTATTATTTCAGGGAAAAAGCTAAAGAAATAAAAGATAATATAGGCTAAAAGATTATGGAGTAATGGTGCTTAACAATAATTTTTAGAATTTCAATCAAATCTAAATCAGGAAAATTTTAATGTTCAATTTATTTTTTTGTGCTTTCTTTGTAAACAAACTGCATTGGCTAGTGCAAATTGAGAAACTGCATTTGATTCATTTGCTACAAATTAAATTTCAATCCTAACATCTTCTTTTTCTTCAAAATGCTCTCTGTATTTAAATGTACTAAATTATTGCATATTATAGATTACAATGAACAATAGTTTCATATATATGGTTATTTTAAACTCTCTGACACAAAAATAGTTGTATTATGTGTCAGTATGGTAGCTCTAACCTCTGTAAAGAATATCAAATTTCTAACTAAGGAACTATGTGTTCAAAACAATCATTGTCTTCTTCCTTATTTACACAGCTGCACAGTTCTCTTACAATTTGTAAGGAATAATTTTCTTCTTACAGGACAGAAGTTTCTTTGAACTGAATTAACTATGTCATAAGAGGGCTTCAAACACTGCCTTATAGGTCAATTAACTCCTCCCTTAAACTTCCAAATTCTTCAAAAGCCATTTTTTATTAACTACCCTCTGGCATCAGGGGTTATAGTAAAATATATGTTATCATCCCAGGTTGACATATGTGTAAAACTTAAAAATAAATAGAGAATCCTCTTTTTATGACAAATACAGTTGTGGTGTAGTGTCTGAAAGGATGATTCCTACCATATAATTTATATAAGTAAACACAACAGCCTTCCTGGTATTCTTACTCTTAGAAACTTTATACCCCTCTGTGTTACAATATTCCCTGTGATTATGTGCAGGATCAGTGTTAATGATCTATGTGCTGGCCCTTAGATCCGCCATATATCTTGTTCCTTGTATGTAACTTAAATGTGATGACCCGTGATGCTCTCAATTGCTGCAAATGGAAACATCTCTGATGAAGGGTGCTGCTTACACTTATCTGTGGTTGTAAGAATAAGTCCGAGAACTCAGCAAGTAATGGTACTAGTTTAACAAATTAGAGATAGTATATTCTTTTGTACATCCAAAACAACACTATCCCTGGAAAGTTGTTAGGTTTATAGTACCAGGCATGATTTCCCTATGTTGAGAGGGCTTAGTCAACCTAGACCTCTGTTGGCCACTATCAACACTGGAGTGTGACTTATTTAACATTTCTCAAGATTAAGTCACATTGATAATTATCTCCAGTATATAGATGCTGTTGTACCTTGGTAAGAATTATAAGTTTTTAATTTCTCTTAGAACTTTTAGTACAGTACTTTTTGATTCTGTGTTAGTTACCCTATAGGAAGGAGGCTTTTATGTTTGTTCCATATCTCATTATCTGACTCCTATGTTTGAACTGTCTTCAACAATACTCTCTGATTTTAAGCTTTGAAAGACAAAGTAGAGACACAGGTATAATCTATATATCCTGTTGTATCATCAAGTGTAACTTGATGAACCATCCACTAAAATATTTTTCATGCCTGGAATTAGAATGTTTATTAGTCTATTTTTCTCTGGGAGAATTGTTAGACCAAATAGTATAAGTTCATTTGTGAAGCACACACACACACACACAATATATTTGTGTGTACATACATACAGATATATATGCATACACATACATTTATTTTATTATGTGCATAATAATCCTACTTAATATAAAAATATAATACTTTGATAATCTTTCAGTAAACCTTTGTGTATGCATTCCTTGTCTTTTTGTCTCCTTTTGTATTTCTTTCCCCCAGCACTATTAATAGCCCAGGATCATATGTTTTCTTTTTTTCGTTGATGGTTCCCATATCTTATCTCCTTTATCCTGATGTTCTCCCAGTTAATTTCAAATTCTTCCCTGACCTATGTAATCATAAGGACCTCAGAAACAATGGTGATACTGGTCTATCCTATTCATTTCACCTCAAAATCTCATAAAGAATGTACTGTGTAAATAAATATACTAAGGAAATTAATTAGTCTCTAAACTTAAAGATAGAAAAAAGCTGTTCTGAATAATCTGGGAAACAAAGGCAAAATGGGTCTAGTTATAAGCTAAAAACATTTAATTCAAAAACTGTAATTTTCCTCAAAATAGTGCTGAATTATCTGGGTACAGCATGAAGCAAAGAACCTGAGGGAAAAAAGAATTAAGGAATATTCACAGGCTATCAAAGCAGAAGATGAGATACTGAAATTGATTCTTGAAGGTATAAAATGATATATAAAAAACTGATGGAATATCAGTGACTTGTTAAATGTTTGAGCATGGGTGTTGTTTATAAGTTTGCTTGCTTTCTTGGTTTTTTTGTTGTTGGTGGTGGTGTTTTGGTTTTATGCTTTTCTATCATTATTTTTTCTCATATGCTTTATCTTCTCAAGAAAATTACTGTTTTACTCTGTTATATTTCTAATAGACCTTTGATATTATCAGAAAAAAACTCTCAAAATGAATCAGAAGTATCAAGACTCTTTACTAATATCAAGGCTACATAATTTTAATCTTTCAAAAATACATCTTGGTATATAAAAAAGAGAAACAAGCCATACCCGACTAAATGTCCACAAACCTGAAATTTTTTATGTAAACTTATGTTTATATATTCTTTCATGCCATCAAAAATGAGACCAAGATAATGGCAAGAGAACATTGTTATAAATATAAAATATTGGATAAAATACACAAATATTTAGTAATATAGTTATAATGGACACAAAAGACTGTTAAATAAAATGGTAGATACATAAGGAAAATGGCTATGATTACCTTATCTACAACTTTGGGTTAAAAAAGGAACATAGGAAAATTTCCAAGAGCAAAGACAAAATAGTTAATTATTGAACCAATAATCATAAGCTGAAAAATTCAAAATTCATGTCCAGTTCCACTATCTTAAATATTCTGATGCTCAAGAACAGAGCCCAAGAGAAGCATCTCAATCAGTCCATTTTTCTCCGAAGAGCAACCAATGCAGGACAAACATGCATGACATCAAAACTCTAAACACATGCCTCTACTCAATGACAGGCTGAAACAAAGGGAAGAGAGAAACACAGGATCCTGAAGCAGGAACTGAATGAAGTGAAAGCCTATGAAATAAGAAAAGATAGTTTAGACTGTGGAGCATGAAAGTAAGTTGCAAGTGTGATGACAGTAATTACAATGTTAAGATTACAGTAGCTAGAGAAACCTTACAGTCTCGGTCTTTGAAATATACAGGTAGGTTATGACATTCCCAGAAATCTTTATGAATCAATTTGCTCAAGTAGGAAGCAATATAAATCTATACCCCATATTGATGGCTAGAAAAATCAGTTTCAAAACATTATCTCATTGTCCCATGATAGATAATTTGACATAATGTGTAATAGGAAGCATGGGCTCTACTTGGAATTTACTATTTTTGGTCGACCAGGTAGAAAAATAAATGTGATTACTCTGAAATGTGTATGCAATAGGCATATAATGATCTACTGTAACCCATATGGTTTTATGGTTTATTTGTAGTTATTTGTATGTATGATGTAAGAGCAAGTAAAGACATTCAGATATTCATGGAGAGGTTCTGACTCACATTTTAGCATTAAAAGCCAATCTATAAACAGGCCACTGTAAAGAGAGCATTATGAAGCATAATGAAGGGTTTGAAGATAGGAAATCTGTAAATGGAATAACAAATTTAAAATGAAATTGATGTTTTCTGGAAATGACTGTGTTGCCTTTCTGCCAGATAACAATCTGAAGAAATTTACATTCTTACTAAAGAATTTTAAAGGAGCATAATGTACACACATCATACAAAATGGGTTACCACCTGTCCAAATTACAAGGCAAGCTATTTTTATGAGTTCCAACACAAAAGCCATAGTTTTCAAATTTAGTGGCCTTAAGCACTTCCATGACTACTTGCATTTATTATATTGCTAGATCCTCAAAATAAAGCTGCCCTTAATACTTGCATGTAATTAAAATGGTAAAAAAGCAAAAAGGAGGAGGCAGGATGCAATAGGGGAGTTATAAGGAGAAGATATTGGGAAAGGGGATGGCACCTGAAATGTAAATAAACAAAAAATCCAATAAAAAAGAAAAATATATAACTTACAATTGTTCTTTTCAATCTGTTTTCTAAAATATTTATGTATTTAGATCTACATAATCACAACCCTGGTACCCTGATTCATATCCAACATAAATGAAAGCTATAAAAAGAGAATAAAAATAAATATTAGTGTATTTGAAAAATAGCTGTCAAATGTTTGTATTTTTTTCTTTGCAGTTTTTCCCCTTTAAAGTCAGATATATGAAGAAGGAAACTAGGAATTCGTCTCCATTAGCAAATGCACAACTAAGAGTTAAATAAAATCCTATAGCTTATACATAATTTGTATTAGAGGCAAGTCAGGCACAACGAAACTACAGTGACCCCATATGATATCTCTTTTCTTGTTGTACTGTTAAAGAAATTGTCACACATAGTTATTTGTGGGGCATAACTTCTATTAATATTGTGGTAAAACTTTGTGTATCCAGCACTACTTGCTAAAACTAAGACAACCACTTCCATTAGTTTCAGTGAAGACTTAATTCCCAGTGATGTTTTTCATCATAACTTTCCTGCTACAATTCATATTCATTAGGCAGGGTAATTTAAAAGTGGATAAACATCTCCAAGCTACCTAACAAATTTGTGACTCTTCAGACTGCTTCAGAGAGGTAAAATCCAAAGAATCTGATACGTTACAGAATTTTTAGGGAGTCTTGAATCCCTTATCAGAATTAAGGTGATATCTGTATTCCACTGGCTAGTATAATAGACACCAGTGACATGTGACAACTGTACACATGTTAATGGAGATGGACTAAAAATACACTATACCAACCAGATCTCAAATGAGACATTAGGGAATTGATATTGAATATAATTTTCAAAGCATATGAAGCATGTCTTTAGTTGGAAAGTTCTCACTGTGAAATGAGAGGCAGAAGCAGAACAGTCTATAATTTGACAAAGAATTTCATTTTAAATATAGCTGTGTGGAAAGGCCAACAGCCAGAATTATTCCTTAATCTTTGCAGCATGTGAAGTCATCCTCAATTCAAGAGATCAATAAACCATATACATTTTAAAATATACCGGCTTTTGAACCTCTCTCCTGCATTCCATTTCCTAGTCAATAACTGCTCATATTTCTGAATGCCTGCCAGTACCAGAGGTGAACAGGTAAGAACATGCCATAAGCCCTTGCCTAACAAGTTCCTAGAAACACATGTAAGAGCCTTAAACTGAGCTCTATCCAATGAACTCATTTTTCCAGTCCAAAACTCTTGCTGCCTTCCTTAAGTTCCAGTTGCATGAGAGACACCAAAGAAAGGTGGTACTAAGGACCACAGAGACAAGATTAACACCCAAAATCTCAGAAGCCAAACAGGCTAAACAAACCACAGGTGGTGTACAGTATTGGAAGTAAAGAGACATGAATGAGAATTCCAAGCCATTCATGGCAAAGGACAGGGGCAACAGATATCAAGAATGCAGAATAGGCCATCTAAATACAGAACCAAGAATATAAATCCATACACTATTTGAACTAATAATAACTGTTAACCCAAATAGCTAAAAGCCAGTATAAGAACACAGTCCACAACAGCCAGGGAAATATGGCACCCCAACAGCCCAGTTATCCTATTACAGCAAGACCTGTATACTCTAACATAGATGAAGCTCAAGAAAAGCAGTTTTAATCCAACTCTTATAAAGATGATATAGGCTTTTAAAGAGGAAATTCCCTTAGAAATGAAAAATACAATCAAATAGGTGAAAGTAATGAATAAAATATGTCAAGACAGGAAACTGAAAGTAGAAGTGTCTTACTTAGGATTTCATTGCTTGGAAGAGATATATTATGATGGCAACACCAATAAAGTAACATATTAGGTAGAACTGTCTTAAATTGTCAGAAGTTTAGTCCATTGTCATTGTGACCAGAAGCATGGCAGTTTGCAGGCAAACAGAATGATGGATAAAATGAGATTTATACATATTGATCCAAAGGCAGCCAGGAGGAGACTACATTCCACAGACTGATAAAAGGAGCACCTTGTCTGTATTGGGCAGAGATTGAGCATAGTGAAAAGTTTCATCCAACAAGACAATACTCCATAATAGTGCAAATTCCCATGGGCTAAGCATTTTCAAACCACCACTTGAAGAAGAAAGAAAGAGAGAGAGAAGGGAGGGAAGGGAGGAGGAAGAAAAGAAACAAAGAAAAAAAGAAAAAAGAAAGAAGAAAGAAAGAAAGGAAGGAAGGAAGGAAGGAAGGAAGGAAGGAAGGAAGGAAGGAAGGAAGGAAGGAAGGAAGCAGAAATTAAGAGAATTCAACACAGGGAAAACCTTTATAATAGAACAGAAACTACATATACAAACTTCCACAACAGATCATACTACACAGAAGGAAGAATCTTAAGCATAGAAAATACAGTAGAAGAAATCAATGCATTCTCAAAGAAAATGTTAAATTTAAAAAGTTTCTGAAACAAAACATCCAGGAAATATGAGACACAGAAGGAAAAAAAGAATAATATGAATAGAAGAAGAAGAATCTCAGCTCAAATGCAGATAGTATTTTAAACAGTCTTAAGACACAATGAACCTAACCTAAATTAAGAGATGCTTAGCAATGTACAGTTTATACCAAATAGAAGTAGAAGAAAAAGAAAAAAGAAAGTCCTCCCACCAAATAATCATCTAAACACTAAATGTACAAAACAAAGATATAATACTACAGCCTGTAATGGTAAAATGGCAAGTAACATATAAAGGCCGACATAGGAGAATTAAGCCCAATATCTTAACAGAGACTCTAAAACCCGGAGAAATCCTACATAGATGTCCTGTAGTCTGTAAATAAGCACAGACACTTGCCTAGGCTAGTATACTTAGCCTAACTTTCAGTCCTCATAGATATAGAAAACATAATATTTCATGACAAAACCAAATTTAACAATATCTTTCCATAAATCCAGACTTACAGAAGATACTAGAAGAGAATGTCCAGGTGAAGGAGGTTAATTACAACCAAGAAAACACAAGAAATACATAATTTGACACCATCAAAATCAAAACAAACATAATGTACACATACACACACACACACACACACACA
>NW_021604617.1:14638647-14691665 GCF_004785775.1 Grammomys surdaster
ACACACACACACACACACAATTTCCAGCACCAGAATCAAAATAAAAGTTATATTTTCTTTCCCAGTAATGCTGTTTCTCACAACTCTGCTACCATCAAAACTCACAGAAATAAGACTATGTGTAAAATAGATACAAAATAGTTTCTCAGAACTAGATAACAACTATGTGAAATTGGACACTAATTGTAAGTAGTGGAATTCAAAGTGTCTGATAGGTGAGAACATTTGAAGCAAGTCTTGAAGTATTTAGCATTGCTATGGAAAAAATGAATAAGTGTGCACTCTCTACATAAATATATCAGCCACCACACATATGACAACTCAATACTTAAACATTGAAATATTGAGCAGGTGACATGATCCTTTCAGTTTCCATTTGCCCCCTGGGGCAGACCCTGTACCACAGGTATTTGCATCCCAATCCTGCCTGGAAAGAGCTTGCCTCCCAGGAAAGCTGACACATCTAAGATTACAGGTGAGATCACTACTACCACCCCAAAACCTGGCCCAAGTGGGAAGCACCTGAAGCCCACAGGAACAAGGAACTACAAAGCAGCAAAGGACATGAGCCTTCCAGTACCCATCTGGACTGCAGAGCTGACCCTGTGTCACAGTTATCCCCACTCTAATCCTGCCAGAGAGAGCTTGTCTCTTACTAGTGTTGACATACTTAAGATCACAGGCTAACAGACTCACAGGTTCCAGGTGGGATAAACACCAGTCAGATTCAACAAGAACAGGTAACAGGAGAGATAACCAGATGGATAGAGTCAAGCTCAAGAACATATGCAACAAATTCCAAAGCTACTCGGCATCATCAAAACCAAGTTCTCCCACCACAGCAAACTGTGGATACCCTAACATTCCTGAAAAGCAAGATTCATATTTAAAATCATATCTCAGGATGATGGTAGAGGACATTGAGGACATAAATAACTCCCTTAAATAAATATAAGAGAAGACAAGTAAACAGGTAGAATCACTTAAAGAGGAAATGCATAAGATTCTTAAAGAAATATAGGAAAACACAACTAAAGAGCTGAAGGAATTGAAAAAAACCATCCAGGATTTAAAAAGGGAAATAGAAACAATAAAGAAATCATAAAGGGAAACAACTCTGGAGATCAAAAGCCTAGGCAAGAAATAAGGAGTCATAGATGTAAGTATCACTGACAGAATACAAGATAGGGAGAAAAACTAAGGTGTAGAATATACCATAGATAACATTGATACAACAGTCAAAGAAAATGCAAAATGCAAAAAGCTGCTAATACAAAACAGGAAATCTATGACACAAAGAGAAGACCAAACCTAAAGATAATAGGTATAGAAGAGAACAAAGATTTTTCAGCTTAAAGGGCCAGTCAATATCTTCAGCAAAATTATAAAAGAAAACTTCCCTATCCTAAAGAAAGAGATGCCCATGAACATTCAAGAAGTCTACAGAACTCCAAA
The DNA here is from genome assembly GCF_004785775.1 of Grammomys surdaster. Classification (NCBI taxonomy): domain Eukaryota; kingdom Metazoa; phylum Chordata; class Mammalia; order Rodentia; family Muridae; genus Grammomys; species Grammomys surdaster. Next base: position 14,640,103 of record NW_021604617.1, read on the forward strand.
TACATTGGACCAGAAAAGAAATTCCTCCCATCACATAATAATCAAAACACCAAATGCACAAAATAAAGAAAGAATATTTAAAACAGTAAGGGAAAAAGGTCAAGTAACCTATAAAGACAGACCTATCTGAACAGACACTCTAAAAGATGTTTCTGGATAGATGTCATACAGACCCTAAGAGTACACAAATGCCAGCCCAGGCTACTATACCCAGCAAAATACTCAACTGACTTAATAGGAGAAACCAATATATTTCAAGAGAAAACCAAATTTACACAACATCTTTCCATAAATCCTTCCCTACAAAGGATAATAGATGGAAAACTCCAACACAAGGTGGGAAACTACACCCTAGAAAAAGTAAGAAAGTATTCTTCTTTCAACAAACCCAAAAGAAGATAGCCACATAAATATAATTCCACTTCTAACAACAAAAATAACAAGAAGCAACAATAGTTGACCTCTAATATCTCTCAACACCAATGGCCTCAATTCCCTAATAAAAAGACCTAGGCAAATAGACTGGATACACAAAGAGAACCAGCATTTTGCTGCCTACAGGAAAAACACACCACAGTGAAAAGGAAAGACACTACTTCAAAGTAAAAGGCTAGAAAAAAAATTTCCAAAGCAAATATTTCCAAGAAACAAGCTGGAGTAGCAATTCTAATATCCAATAAAATAGACTTTCACCTAAATGTTACCAAAAAAAAGATGAAAAGTAAACTATATGCTTATCAAAGGAAAAAATCCACCAACATGAACTTTCAATTCAAAACATCTATGCCCCAAATGCAAAGGCACCCATACTTTTAAAAGAAACATTACTAAAGCTCAAAGTACAAAATGAAATTCACACAATAATAATAGGAGACTTCAACACTCTACTCTCTCCAATACACAGATCATGGAAACAGAAACTAAACAGAGACACAGTGAAACTAAAAGAAATTATGAACCAAATGGATTTAACACATATCTACAGAACATTTTACCCAAAACAAAAGAATGTACCTTCTTCTCAGCACCTCATAATACCTTCTCAAAGAGCGACCATATAATGAGACACAAAATAAATCTCAACAGATACAAGAATATTGAATTAATCCCATGTATTCTATCACATCACCATAGACTAAGGGTTGTTTTTAATAACAACAAAACCAATAGAAAACCCACATACACTTGGAAGCTGAACAACTATTTACACAATGATAACTTGGTCATGGAGTAAATACAGAAAGAAATTAAAGATGAAAATTAAGGCCAAACATATCAAAACTTATGGGACACAGAGAAAGCAATGCTAAGAAGAAAACTCAAAGCCCTAAGTGCCTCTATAAATTGGACAGATCATACACTAGCAGCCTATCTGCACATCTGAAAGATCTAGAACAAAAGAAGTAAATACATTCAACAGGAGTAGAAGGCAGGAAATAATCAAACTCAGGAGTGAAACAAACCAAGTAGAAACAAAGAGAAATACACAAAAAATCAACAAAATTAGGAGCTGGTTCTTTGAGAAAATCAACAAGATATGTTAACTGTTAGCCCAACTAACTAGAGGACACAGAGACAGTATCCAAATTAAAAACATCAGAAGTGAAAAGGGAGACCTAACAGCAGAAACTAAGAAAACACAAAAAATAATCATATCCTGCTAAAATATATATATATATTCAACAACACTGGAAAATCTAGATGAAACGGTTGGTTTTCTAGACAGATACCAAGTACCAAAGTAAAATCATGACCAGATAATCCATCTAAACAATCCCAGAACACATAAGAAAATACAAGAAATCATTAGAAGTTTTCCAATCACAAAAAGCCCAGGGCCAGATGGCTTTAATAAAAAATTCTTTCAGACCTTCACAGAAGATCTAATACCAATACTTCTCAAATTATAAAATAAAATGGAAACAGAAGGAACACTACCCAATTCTTTCTATGAAGCCACAGTTATAGTGATACTTAAACCACAAAAAAACCAAACAAGGAAAGACAACTTCAGATCAATTTCCCTTATGAATACTAAAGCAAAGGTACTCAATAAAATTCTCTCAAACTGAAGTCAAGAACATATCAAAAACATCATTCACTATGATCAAGTAGACTTCATTTCAGGAATGCAGGAATGATTCAATATACAGAACTCTATAGATGTTATCCACTATATTAAAAACTCAAGGTAACCACATGATCGTCTTATTAGATGATGAAAATACCTTTGAGAAAAACAACACCCTTCATGTTAAAAGTATTGGAGAGATCAGGAATTCAAGGTTCATACCTAAATATAATAAAAAGCAATATACAACAAACCAATAGCCAACATCAAACTAAATATAGTGATATCTCAAAGTAATCCCTTTAAAATCAAGGACAAGACAGGGTTGCCCACTCTCTCCCTATCTATTCAATATAGTACGCATTGTTCTAGGCAGAGTAATTAGAAAACAAAAAGAGGTAAAAGGAACACAAATTGGAAAAAAAGAAGTCAATGTATCACTATTTGCAGATGATATGAGAGTGTACTTAAGTGACCCCAAAATATTCCTCGACAGAATTCCTACATCTAATAACTTTAGCAATGTGACTATACAAAACTAACTCAAATAAATCCATAGCCTTATTCTTTTCAAAGGATAAGCAGGCTGAGAAAGAAATTAGAAAAATGACACCCTTTCCAATAATCCCAAATAGTATAAAATATCCTGGTGTGACTCCAAACAAGCAAGTGAAAGATTTGTATGAAAAGAACTTCAAGTCCCTGAAGAAAGAAATTGAAAATCTCAGAATATGGAAAGATTTCCCATGCTCATGGATTGGTAGGGTTAATACAGAAAAAAATGACCATCTTGCTAAAAAGTAATCTTCAGATTCAATGCAGTTCCCATCAAAAATCCCAATTCAATTCTTCGTAGAGTTAGAAAGAACAATTCTCAGATTCATTTAGAATAATCAAAATTCCAGGAGAAAGATAATAATTTTCATCAATAAAAGAACTTCTGAAAGAATCACCGTTCCTGACCTCAAGCTATATTTCAATGCAATCATGACAAAAATATGCTTGGTATTGGTACACAGACAGGCAGATAGATCAATAGAATAGAATTGTAGACGCAGAAGTGAAGCCATACAACTATGGTCTTTTGATCTTTGAAAATGAAGCTAAAATCATCCAGTGGGAAAAAGACAACGTTTTCAACTAATGGTGCTGGTTCGACTGCAAGTCAGCATGTAGAAGAATGCAAAACAATCCATTCTTATCTTTTTTGTACAAAACTCCAATCCAAGTGGATAACACCAGAACACTGAATCTAATAGAAGGGAAAGTGGGGAAGAGCCACAGGGGAAATTTTCCTGAACAGAACACAAATGGCTTATGCTCTAAGATCAACAATAGACAAATGGGACTTCATAAAATTGAAAACCTTCTGTAAGGTAAGGGACAGTGACAATAGGAGAAAATGGCAACTAATAGATTGGGAAAAGATCTTTGCCAATCCTACATCCAATAGAGCACTTGAGTGTGTGTGAGTGTGTGTGTGCGCACGCGCACACACACACTCACACACAAAACAGAAAGGCATCATGAATTTTGCAGACAAAGGAATGGGATCTGAGAATATCATCCTGAGAGAGGCAACCCAGTCCAAAAAAGACATGCATAATATGTACTCACTTATAACTGGATATTAGCCATAAAACACAGGATATGCATGATTCACTTCACAAAACCACAGAAGTGAAACAATAAGAAAGTCTCAAGGAAGAATGCTTGAATCTCACTTAGAAGGGAGAACAAAATAGCCATAGGAGACAGATGGATGGAGGGAACTGTGTAGGATGGGTGGGTACCGATGGAAATGGGAAGATTCACTATCAGTTGTGGGGAGGGACAGGAGGGATTCCCATATGACCATGAGAACAAATGAAAATCTGAATCTTATAAAGGTAGGGAGGCGGGGGACATATCAAGGAAAAGAAAGAGCCCTGTGATAAGGGTATAACCAAGAATGAATGGTAGTGTCCTTAACTGTGCCTCACATTATTGGGGATATACAACTTCAAGAGGCCACCTCATCCAGCAATGCAGAACCCCAGATGAGTGATAGAGCCTCCACCCAAACCACAAAACATTTGACCCAAAATTTATGCTGTCCACAAGTAATGCAGGAGCAGGGGAAGGAACAGAGTCTGAGGGAATGGCCAACAAATAATCAACCCAATTGAGACTTATTCCTTGTGCAAACACCAATCCCTGACACTACTAATGATACTCTCTTATGTTTGCAGACAGGAGTCTAGCACAGCTGTCTAGAGACAGCAATGAGAGGCTCCACCCATCAGCTGGCTCAGAGGGATGCAAATATCCACAGCTAAACAGTGGACTGAGATCAACCTTTTATGGACTCTTATGGATGAGATGGGGGAACAGTTGTAGGCCTAGAAGGAGATAAGATCTCCACAGAAAGACAAACAGAGTCAATTAATCTAGATCCTTGGGCCTCACAAAGACCGAAACATCAACCAAAAACCTACCTGAACATAAACATATATGTAGCAGATGTGAAGCTTGACCTTCATGTGGGTGCTGAAGAACTGAAACAGGGACTATTCCAAAAACTGTTGACTGTCTGTGGGATGAATTCTTTTAACTTGGCTGGTTGTTGGTCCTCAGTAGAAGAGAATGTGCTTAGCCCTATAGAGACTTGATGTGCCAGGGTGTGGGAATATCCAGGGGATGCCTCCACTCTCTCAGAGGAGAAGAGGAGGGATGAAGTTTTGTCCTAGGGGGTTCACAGAGAGGAGGGGAAAGAGCAGAATGTGAATATATATATATTTGTATCCATCCATTATCTATAGACTTCACACTGGCTCCAGAGGTTATAGTAAGATACATTCCATGATCCCTGGATGAAACTTGAGTAAAACACAAAAACAGAGAATTTCATTTTTATGAAATTATGAAATTATGAAATTTTATGAAAAATGAAATTATGAAATTTCATTTTATGAAAAATAGTTTCTCCATAGTTTCTAAAAAGAATTAGAATATCCTAATCTGTAATTTAGTTTGCAACAGACTTATTGGTATGCTTGTGCTTAAAATCTTCTTCTCTGTCACTTCTGTGTTGTTCCCTTAGTTGTATATGCAGGCATCTGTGTTGTTCCCTGAGATGTATATGTTGGCTTTGTGGTGTAGAAGTATCTGTTGAGTTTAAGATACTGACAATTATCTCCAGGTGTGGTGACCTGTGGTGGTCTCCATTGCTGTAAAGAGAAGCTTCATTGATAAGGATATGATAGTCACTTCTGAGTGTGGGTGATAGATATTCACACACATACTCTTAGGGGAATAGTGAACAATTCTAGATAAGTAAAATATAATGCTGTGTTGCTCTATCAATAAACTTTTTTTGTGTGTGGGAACTGTGATCTGGAAGACATGAGGAGTTACCAACCCAGGAAAAAAATTCAGCAGAACAGCATCAAGGATTAGGTTTACTTTATTGTACAGCAGCAAGCATTTTTATAGGCTTCAGACCTGAAAATGACTTTGGGCTCGGACAGGGATTTTGGCCATCTTGATAAGCCCTTAGAAACAGTGATCATTGGATTATTCATGGATTTTGTTTATTGCCTTGTTTGTTCTTTGACTATTTGTGTTTATTGTCTTGCTTGTTTCTTGAATATTTGCATCTATTGTATTACTAGTCCCTCAACCTAGAACTGACCTTAATACTTGCATATAATTAAAATGGTATAAAAGCAAAAAGAAGGAGGGGGGAAGTGACAGGGGGATTATAGGGAGGGGAAATGGAGAAAGGGGATGACATCTGAAATGTAAATAAAAAAATATCCAATAGCATGAATTTGAAGGTCCATAATGTACACATAGTACACAAAAGAAGATACAGCCTTTAAATGAATATAAGATTATATATATATATATATATATATATATATATATATATATATATGTTCCAAGATGAAGTCTAATGCATCCCACATGCCTTCAGGAAAATCTAAAGGGTGTAAGATTTGAAAACTCCTGAATGTGGACCCTATGTGTTATGAGCAGAGTGTGTTTAAAACTTAATGAAAATATGAAACCACCATCTGTCAAAACATGTACTGAGCAAGTATAAATGGAATAGATATATAATTCAATACTTGAGTTTATATTTGACTATTGAAGGAAAAAATTGAAACTTGATTCAAATAGAAGAAAATTGTATAACAGCACTTGTTCTTCACAAAGTGCATTTCTAAGATGGTTGTATATTTCTATCTACATATGCAAAATCTGAGAACCCTGATTCATGTCCAGAATAGATGAGACATGTACATAGAAAACAGCAAATAAAAGATGATACATAATGAGAAAAACTTTCCATATTTTCTACTTTTCCCCGAAATTTTTATTTTGCAGCCCAGTATACATGTAGAGAAAGAAGCTAGGAATTCTTCTCTCTTTGAAAATACACAACTGAAACATCAGTAAACCCTTAGCTTCTAGTTAATTCCTATCAGAGGAAAGACTGGCACAGTAAAACTAGCTTTATGCTACACGGCATCTGATCTCATGTTATACTGTTAATTAATTTGTCACACATCCTTGGGGATAATGTCTATCAAAATCTTGATTACTCTTTGCATCCAGTGCAATCCTTGGTTTAACTAATATATCCTTCATTAGTTTCAGTGAAGGCTTCCTCCCCAGTGATGTTTCTCATAATTGTACTGCTAAATCAAATGCTAGTTTTAAATGGATAATCATCTCTAATCTACCTAACAACTTCCAGAAACTGTACACTACAATGATGGAATCCAAATTGTCTGATAGATGAGAGAATTATCACAGAGTCTTGGAGCACTTAACAGGTTTATAGTGATAAAGGAGTAAGTTTACACTTTCCACCACTGGCTAGTAAAATAGTTACCAGTCACATGTGATAATGAGACACTAGAAAATAGAGATACACTATAAACATAGGGTACTTCCTGGTTTCAAATTGGATTATAAGTGGATACAAACACATGTCAGTTAGAAAGCATAAGGAGTGGAGTCCAGATATCAAGCATGTCTTTGATTAGAATATTCCTACTGTAAAATGTGGGGGAGGAGAAGAAATGTATAGTGTTGGAGACATCACACATTAAGCTCGAGTTCCCTGGGAGCCCTGATAACAAGGAAGAAAAACTTGCCGGGGATACCGTGTCTCAGAACACGAGGCTATGGCCTCTTGTGGGCCCCAGGATGAGTACTGAGAGGCCCCAATGTCTGCTTCTTTGACACAAGAAACTTGTGATGGAACTTCAGCAACTATTCTTAGTACTTATCATACTCCTTATCTTTTTACTGTTCCTTCTCTTTCCTCCTTCCTTGATTAAACCAGTATTTGGTGATCTAGCAAGACCTAGCAAGAGCTCGCTTGATATCCAAGAACTAGATGTTACCAAAAATACTAAAGTGAAAGCTGTTCCTAAATTCAAGAGAAATTTACGTTCTGGTCACTCACTCGAGGTGGAAATGAAAGTACCCTAGAGCTGCGGGCAGGGATGAGTAAATCTGCAGCTGTTCCCCCAATCTTAGTCTCAATTCTAAGAAATAAAATCAAGATATTTTTATTATAAAAATGAGGATGAAATACATACAGATATTTTCCAGAATGTCAGATATGGATTCCTTGGCTTCAGAGACTATGGTGGCAGCCCTCTAGTAATTCTCCATACAGGTTAAGTGAGGATGTTTTCATAGACAGACAGATGGGGTCCTGGATGTTTGACCTGGATTGAAGATTTAAAGACTGCAAGGTTAGCAGTTGACCCTTTCATGGAACCATACTGTCTCACACATGTCGGAAAGACATTGACTTTGTAACCGCAATACTGATGCCCCTGTCCTCACCAGAGACTGGTGGTCAGAAATATGAAAAAATTGTGCTTGCTGCAAAACTTTTGTTTGATATTGTATGTTTCCCTTTTCTGTTCTAAATATGTACTACTCTAAATCACAGGAGAATATTGACACATGAAAATAAAGAAGCATTTAACCATTCCTCTATGAACTTCGTAACCCAAGTTCCTGGTATGATTTAAATAAAAGACTGGGGCTAAGTCAAGTCTGTATGGGCATTCTAACTCCTAAGTTCAGAAAGATATCACAGAAATGAACAAGACTGTTAAGTTTCCTCAATTGATATGTATTCCTATTCACCTACCAGGTATCCCTAGTCCTTGATGACCTCAACTCCTGGTGAGGCTGGACCCTAGCAATATAATAGTGGACAAGAATTTTGTTTTAAACAAATTTGATTGTGAGAATCAACAGCCATAATTAGCCATTAAATTCCATACCATGTGAATAATTTCAAAAGATAAATAAATAACCCCTAACTAACTCCATTGAATACAGATAGTTTTAATGTGATTGCTGACATAATGTTCATTCAATGTGAAATTTGTTAAGATGCTATATTTCTATATACTCTTCCTAATACTTTTAAAATATTTGTCTCCTAATACTGACAGTCATTTAAAAAGTAATTACATCACTGAAAAGAAAATTTTATCTACTATGAAAACAGTAGAAGAAGAAAATTACTATTAACTTTTTTCCTAAAATAAATTCATCTTTGAATTTTGAAATGAACTTGTTTATATTTGGATTTTAGTAACAAAAGTAGAATGAAAGTTGCCAATATTGGCTTAGAAAAGATGCAATAATTCACAATTACAGATATCTACAATATGCATTCATTAACAATGAATTGGTAAGTGTTTTGGATTTATCTGTTCAAGGACTTACTGGTAGTCCCTGTTCTTGAGAATATAAAATAGGAAAAAATATAGACAGAGTGTACATAATCGCCATACCATATGAATGGATATACGAGGACAATACTCTGAAATTCTGAAGAAATCAATATTTGTTCATGGTCAAGTAAATAACTAACCCCACAATATCAGAGAAAATATGTAACTATACTGTGTCTTTTACATGTGATTAATATGTTGCTTTTACACATATGCCACCATACTGTCAGATCCTGTTCTGACGATGGACAAGCATTGCTCTACCCCTGCAGTCTATCGCCCCATGCACATATAACAAGATAATAAAGAAATTTGAACAAGAGATATTAAGCTATCAGTTATCAAACTAAGAAACAATGGCTTCACTAGATCAAGTTCCTCTTTCCAAATAAACTAAAAAGAGATGTTAATTTTTGAAAGCTTGCTGTTGAGAAGCCCTGGTAAATTTTATCCAAATAGGTAAAATAATCCTGTAAGAGACCAGGGTAAGAAGCCTTTCCTGAAATGAGCTAAATGATCTGTATCTTTGGGTGACAGGAGGCATGTGTACTCTGGTAATTGTAGGGAAAGTTATCAACTCAGCCCCTTCTCATCTTATTGCATCTTGTATATATACAAATGGATAATTCTTGAGTATCTTAAAGTAATGCTTGCTATAAAAATATTTCCTCACTCAGATTCTTCCAGGGACTCAGAAAGAACTCACCATATCTGCCAGCCACAAGAGTACCTTTGACTGCCAAATAGAACACATAATTTTGAGAACTTTGAACAGATATTTCATGGTTCCAACCAACACCAAGTAATGTTGGAATGCCTACTCTACGATATTCAATACATATTGAATATGCGTGTTTTACTAAAAAAAAAATATGGACTCAATAAGCTTCTTTGGCATGGCACATGCAGGGGACTAGTGTTAGGAACAAAATACAAAGTTTAATTTCTCTTTCAATAACAACTTTCACAAATACATGGGGACAGTGACTACTGATTTTTTTCTCCAATAAAGTTAAACAAAAACTTCCTCGTATCCAAAATACTGTTCCCCATAATATATTCTCCTTTGAGTCCTATAAACTATTTAGTTATCCACTAGATTAAATGAAAGTGTAAATTTAGTAAGTTAAGAAAATTATTCTTTCTACCTACATGCAGCAAAACGGTGTGATGTCCAAGCAGTTTATCGACAAAGAAGCTAGGAACTAATATCACTTCACAATTAATAGCCTAACCTTCCTTTCCTTAAATTTGTCATTCCCAACCTTCCTAATGCTGAGACACTGAAATACAATTCCTCATGATATGATGATTCCGAACTGTAAAATTATTTTTATTGGTACTTCATAATTATAAACGAGCTAATGTTTAAAATTGTGAAGCATTTTTCTCAATTTTTTTGTTTCACTGTAAATTTTTATACTTTCATAAAACTAATTTTTCACAAACCCACTGATTTCCATTCCTATTTTTGCAATTTCTATCCTATTCCCTCATTGCTTTTCTTTGCAAATGTATGTACTTACTATCTTTCCCTTATAAAAGTGTTGAATCTACTTAGTATCACTTGTATACTCTGCATTTTATATATATATATATATATATATATATATATATATATATATATATATTCACTAGGTAGATTAAGTACAGAGGTCACTACACATTAAAATTTCTATTAAAAGTTTTCACCATTAGAAAAGTTGAGAATTAATCTCTTTTTTGTTGTTGTTTTTAATTTTTATTTTTTAGTTGATATTTTATTTACATTTCAGATGTAATTCCCTTTCACCATTTTCCCCCACCCAGGAAACCCCTATTCCATACCCCCTCCTCATGATTCTATGATGATATGCCCCAGACCACCCTCCCACTCCCACCTCCCCATCCACGATTTCTCCCACACTGGGGCATCCAGCCTTCACTGGACCAGGTATTTCTCTTAAAGGGAAGAATAGTTTATACTAAAAAGACCTTGGACTTATGAATATGTCATTGACATACCAAGTGTATTCATAAACATACCAAGAAGCAAAGAACTACAACTCTTCTACAGCTGCCACTCAGTTTGTTAACAACCACTGCTCTTAAGGATTGATTGGATTGTACGGCTAACTATTCTCCCAAGTACATGTCTACATACATGTTTTCTGCACCTCCTTACTCTGGCTGTTAGGATCTCTGCACTGTTGTCCCCTAAAGCTGAAGCAATCCTGAGGCCACATTCAGACATTGCCCTTGTGACTTGGCTCTTTAGTGGAATAATTGAAACAAATAATACCTTAACTAAATATCACAGTGCCACTTTATTTTTCTTATGTGAAATATCAGACTCAATAACTTCAGCTTCATTAAATTTCTTGTCCTCCCTAACACCTCTATAGCCATTATATGCCCTACATACGCAACACCTATTTATATAGAAAAGACAAAATTTGAAGTCTGATTAGTAATGTCTAGAAGCTAGGTTAGCAACCAAATTGTAAATAAAACACTTGTGTTTGCCAGTACTATGCTACCTTACACACAACAAGAATCATCTGGGAATAGGAAACCTCATATGAGAACATGACTCTCAAAAATCTGTCTGTAATAAGTTTCTTAATTAGTAATACACTGAAGAAGGTGAAGCCTATTTTGAGTGGATGCATCCCTGGGCTAATTTTCTTACGTTCTATAAGAAATCTGGTTCAGCAAGTCAGTTGAAACAAACCAGTAAACAGCTCCCCTCCATGGGTTCTGCATCAGTTGCTGCCTGCCAGATCCTGTCATCTTGTTGTTGGTAGTGGTGGTTGGTTAGTTGTTTGCTTGCTTGTTTTTCATCTGTCCTGATTTCCATAGGTGATTGTAATTTAAACCTACTGACAAAATTTGTTTTGCTCCACTTTTATTAGTAGAAAAGCTACTGTTAGCATATTTTAAACCTAGAACACACCTAGCAGAGAGGTCAATAGGCCCCACAATACTACCAACTTGGGACATTCTTCCACCAAGTACTTGCTATTGAGGTCCACCAGATATACATCCAGGAGTCATGTTGCCTGATCTTCATTGTCTACCCCATGACTCCACTGGCCTTCTGAAGAAGTTATACCATCATCAGTATTATCCACCAAACACCAGGTAAAAACAAATCTCTAATGGAAACTAAAGAGGCAGGGCCAATAGCACAACTAGAGCCCAGCTATTCGACTACAGCAAACCATAGATATCCTAAGGAAACTGAAGGACAAGAAGATGATCTTAAAAAGATGATAGTGGCCTTTAAAGAGGAAATGAATAAATCCCTTAAAGAAATACAGGAAAATACATTTAGATAGTTTGAAGGTTAAAAGGAGAAGCAGATAAATATATAGAAATACAGGAATATGTATATATTCAAATAGTCTGAAGCTTAAAAGAAGAAGCAGGTAAACATATAGAAACAGAGGAATATACAATCAGATGAATAATATGAATCAAACTATCCAAGACCTGAAAATGGAAATAAAAGCAAAAAAAGAATACAAACTGAGGCAATCCAGGCAATGAAAAACCTAGTAAACATAATAGAAACTAGAGATTTCACAAATACCACCAACAGAATACAGGAGATGGAAGAGAGAATCTTAGGTCAAGAAGATTCAATAGAAGAAATCGATAAATCAATCAAGGAAAATGAAAGTTATAAACATTTCATAACACAAAACATCCACCAAAAATGGGTCACTATAAAGTGTTCAAACCTGAGAATAAAAGAAATAGATGAAGGAGAAGATGCCTAGCTCAAAGGTCCAGAAAACATCTTCAAGGAAATAAAAGAGGAAAAATTTCCTCACCTAAAGAAAGTGATTCTATAAATGTACAAGAAGCTTACAGAATACCAGATTGGACCCAAAAAGAAAATCTACCTGGCATATAATAATCAAAAGCCTAAATGTACAGTGCAAAGAAGGAATTTTAAAATTTGCAAAGAAAAATGGCCAATTAAAGTGTAATGTCAGACATATCAGGATTACTACTAACTTTTGAACAGAAACTTTAAGAACCATAAGAGTCTGGGCAGATATCTTATAGACCCTAAGATCCCACAGGTCACTCCAGACTAGTACACTCAGAAACTTTCACTCACTATGGACAGAGAAACCAACATATTCCATGACAAAACCAAATTTACACAATATCTTTCCAATAACCCTGTCATACAGAGAATGCTAGGAAGAAAATACCAACCAATTAAGTTAAAAGCACTCAAGAAAACATGAGAAATAATTAATTCCATATGATTAAAACCAATAGGAAGATACATTCACAAATACACCCAGAGACATACAGATCCATGACCAATATCAAAATTACAGGCATAAACAACCATTGATCATTTATATCTGTCAACATTAATGGACTCAATTTCCTAACAAAGATAAACAAGCTATCAAAATGAGTACACAAAAAGAATCTGTTATTCTGCTATACACAAGAGAAATTAAGTATATCAGGCACATACCTAAAAAATAACAAAGCCAATATACAGCAAGTTGATAGGTAACATCAAATTAAATGAAGAGAAACTTAGAACAATTCCACTAAAATCAGGAACAAGATAGTCTATCTACTTACTTCCTGTTTCTTCAGTTTAGACCTTGAAGTTTTTGCTAGAAAAATACAAAAATGAAAAGAGATCAAATAGATACAAATTATAGAGGAAGAAGTCAAAATATCTCTGTTGGCAGATGATAAAGTAGCATACATAAATGACCACAAAACTTCTACCGGGGAATTCCTGCAGCTTACAAACACCTTCAGTAAAAAGGTTGGATTCAAAACTAACTCAAAATAATCAGTAGCCCACCTTTATACAGATCATAAACAGGCTGAGAAAGAATTTTAGGAGACAATATTTTTTTTACAATATCCATAAGTAATATAACATGTTTGAATGTAACTCTAACCAACAAGTCAATGATCTATCTGACAAGAACTTCAAACCACTAAAGAAAGAAATTGAAGGAGATATCAGAAGATGGAAAGATCAAAGATTTTTTATGCTCATGGATAGTTAGGATTAACATAGTGAAATTAGCCATCCTACCAATAGCAATTTTTCTATTCCATGCAATTCCTATCAAAATTCAATGCAATTTTATAAAAATCTTTGAAAAATGATTCTTAAGCTCATATGGAAAAACAAAAATTCCAGTAAAATTAAAACAACCCTGAACAATAAAAGAACTTCTGGAAGAATTGACCCTTACTTCAAGAACAAGTACTTTACCAGGCCACTATTCAAGATTTGAGAGAACTCAATTGATTTGAATGAATATGAACATCTATCTCTGATTTATTATTCTTTTCCATGTGGAAAACATGGCGTATGTTGACCCTTATAGTAATTGCAGAGAACTGAGCTTGTCAACATTCAGGCATGAAATGTGAGTGTGTCTAAAGAGAAATGAGGGCTCTGGACATCACAGGAGAGACCTGAACACACTGTCTGTCACTCAGTCGACTCCAGGCCGCTGTCTTCATGCTAGAGAACGAGAATAATGAATTATCACTATGAAGAGAACATTCCAACAACCCACCACTCACAGAGGATTCTGGGAGTCCCTGAAACGCAATCATGTCCACATTGCCCCTCCCCAATCAGGCCCCAGTATTAGAGTGTGATTGAACAAAAAACCCAATACACTTACCAAGTATTTGTAGAAAGAAAGTGCATGCTAGACAGTTATAATTATCATTGCATTTTATCTAAGTCAAAGCTATCATCCCATTGTATTTATATTAACTCAATAACAAATATAAAGCAAAATCCTTTCAAAATTCAATAATGACTTTTCTTAGGAGAAAAAAGTAATACTAATTTTCTGCTTCATATACCATATTCCTCTGTAGATAAAATTTATCCTTAATGTTTTAAGTATATATACAATTTCTTTTGCACCTAGTTTATCATTGGTATAAAGGAAGAGTATTGACGTTTTCTTTAATTTTGTATCTAGCCACTTTGCTGAAGGGGTTTATCAGCTGTAGGACTTCTCCAGTAGAATATTTGGGGTCACATATACATACTATTTTAACATCTGCAAATGGTGATGCCCTAACCCCTTCCTTTCCAACTTCTATTCCCTTCATCTCCCTCAGTAGACTTATTGCTCTAGTTAGAACTACAAGTATAATATTGACTAGATAGGTAGAGAGTAGGCAGTATTGTATTATCAGAGATTATAGTGAGATTGCTTTAAGTTTTTCTCCATTTAAGTTAACGTTACCTATTGACTATATTTATGTATGTACATTTTATCCTAAATCTCTACAAGACTTTTAGCATGAAGGGCTGTTGGATTTTGGTCAAAGGCATTTTCAACATGTAATAAGATGATCATATGATTTTTTTTCCTTTTATTTTGTTTATATCATGGATTATAATGATGGATATCTTTATATCAAAACATCCCTGCATCTCTGGGATGAAGCCTACTTGATCACGGTGGATGATGTCTTTAATGTTTTTGGAATTGGTCTGCAAGTATTTTATTGAATATTTTTGCATCAATGTTGTTAAGGAAAACTGTTCTAATGTTCTTTATCATTGTTAAAACTTTATGTGGATTAGATATCAGGTTGACTGTGGAATTACAGACTGTGTTTGACAGTCCTATTTCTGCTTCAATTTAGTGGAAAGTTTGAGAAGTATTTGTATTAGCTGTTCCATGAAAATGGAGTAAAATTCTGTGTAAAATCATCTGACCCTGGGCAATTTGGGGTTGTAAGACTCTTAATATACCCAATGGGCAAAAATTATCATTAATAGTGTCAGGAAATGGTGCTAACCTATGGGATGTGTCACAAGTTGGGCTGGTCATT
This sequence comes from Grammomys surdaster, assembly GCF_004785775.1. Classification (NCBI taxonomy): domain Eukaryota; kingdom Metazoa; phylum Chordata; class Mammalia; order Rodentia; family Muridae; genus Grammomys; species Grammomys surdaster. The sequence continues at coordinate 14,655,781 of NW_021604617.1, forward strand.
GATTGGTATTTCCTTCAGTGTGAGACCATAATTTTAATCTTTTTGAGCTGTTAAAAAGGAGGGGGGAACTTTTAAAGTTTTTATAATTTAATGAGTGGTTTTTTTCTTTTAGTTTTGCCTGTGAATATTATATGAAAAGCTTAGCTTAATTATAATTTGTTTTATGTGTATGTGTGTCAAGTGGACAGGAAGCAAGTTGTACTGGCCAAACTCATGTCAACCTGACACACAAACTATGGATTTCTGAAAGGAATGAACCTTTACTTGAGAAAATGCCTCCAAATATTCTTTGTAAATAATTTCTTGATTATTGATTAATGGCAGAGTACCATTCCATTGTAGGTTGTTTGGTCCCAAGGCAGTTTATTCTGGGTCTATAAAAAATCAGATTGCACAACTCAAAAGAAGCCACTACTAAAGAAGATCCCTCCTTGCTTCTACATTAGATCCTGTCTCTGGAATCCAGCACTGTTTGAGATCTGGCCCTGACTGCCTTTGATGATATAAAGTGAATGGCAGTCTAACCCAAATATTACCTAATACATGACTTATTTTAAGGGTCATGGAGTTAAGTTTCAGTAACAGAACCCATAATTGTTATATTACATATGATTCAAATTGTGACTGTTTGAAATTTTGGTCTATGAAGCCAATTGCCTTCAGGAATTGTTGGTAAACAATAATTTCTGGTAGTATAGGCAGACAATGATGAATCCATCTGTTCTTCTGGTGAAATATTCATATAAAAGAGATCTTCTTCTTCACTAATACTGCAGAAGCAAATACTTCTCAGAAATTCCAAAACAGACACACACAGAAGTATGCTTAACAAATCTCTTGAATGTGACTTCATAAAGTCATTCTTCCAAATAGAGGTATTAATCCTGTTAAATGTTTTTAATCAAAGAACTGTTCTACATGCTTAATTATTTTATTGAAGGTAAAAAGGTAAAGAAAATAAAAGATGATGCTGAATAAAAGATTATGGAGTAATGGTGAATAAAATATTTTTTGGAATTTCAAACAGATTAATATCATGAGAAATGTGACTCTCAAATCACTACTTTGTGCATTCTTTGCAAAGAAACTAAAATTTAAGAAGTACAAATTGAGAAATAGTATATTTGACTAATCTTCTACAAATTAAACTGCAATTCAAATACCCTCATTTTCCTCAAAACTTATATTGAATTTAAGAGTCAGAGAAGATGACACGTTGTAGATCACTATGAAATGTATTTTACTTATTTATTTTAATCTCTGAAAAAAATAATTTCGTTGCGGGCATTATAGTGGTTACAACTTTGGTAAAGTAAATCAAATTCTTATCTAAGGAACTGTGTTGTTAATAACTCATTGTCTTCTTTGTTTATACAGCTGTACTGTTCTCTGTAACAAGCCATATGGAATAATTTTCTTCTTAAAGGACAGAACAATATGTTATTTGAAATACCTATGTCGTCAGAGGGTTTCACATCTTCCTGTTTACACCAATTATTTCCTCCCTCAATCTTCCAAGTTCTTCAAAAGCCATTCTGTATTAACTACACATTGGCATCAGAGGTTACAGTAAGATATATGCTATTTTTCCATGTTGTCAAATGAATAAAATGTAAAAATAAATTGAGAATTCCCTTTCTTTATGAAAAATTCTATTTTACACTTACATCCAAAAGGAGTCAGAACATACTATCCTATAATTTATATAGCAACAGCATTCCTTGTTACGTTTGCTCTTAAAAACTTTCTGTCCCTCTATGCCATGATATTCCCTGAGATTATGCTCAAGATCTATATCAAAGATCTACCCAATATACCTAACGTTCCCTAAATATCTTGTTCACTGTATGTAGCCAAATTGTGGTGCTATGATGGTCTCAGTTGCTGCAAACTGAATCTATTCTGATAAGTGGTGGTACTTGTACTTATCTGTGGCTGTAAAATAAGATTTTGAACTCAAAAATAGTGGTGCTAGTCTAACAAAGAACAGGTGGTAGGCTCTTTTCTAAGACCAAAATCACACCAGAACTGGGATGATTTTAGATTTCTAGTTACAGACTTGATTTCTCTACTATTGAGAGGGCTTAAGTCTAAATGCACAATGGTTGGCCTCCACGGGATTTTAGTGCTAATTATTTTACACTTATAAATATTTAGTCTTGATGATAAATATTTTTACTATATAGATGCTGTTGTAGCTGGGTAAAACTATTGAGTATATAAGCTCCCTTAGACTTTTGTTCAGTATTTTTGGTACTGTGATAGCTAAGTTGTAGGAAGAAAGCTTTTATGTTTTAATGTAAATATTATTATTTGAATCCTATGTCTGACGTGTTTAAAATAATACTACTTGATATTTAAGCTCAGAAGGAAAAACTAGAAGCACAGATATAGTCTAAATTTTCTGGGGCTTTATTAGGTCTAACGTGATCAACTATTAATTAACAATGATTTTGATGTTTGCTACTAGGATATTTATTAACCCGTGTTTTGTTGTGAAGGTTGTTAAACCATGTGGTATAAGCACATTTAACACACACACACACACATACACACAGAAATATACATGCATACACATACTATACTTATATGATTATGTCCATAATTCTAGTAAATATAAAGTATGATACCTTTATGCTGTTTCTGTAAACTTTTATGCATTTCTCCCTTGTATTTTAGTCTCCTTTTTATTTCTTTCTGCCAGCACTAGTATGAGCCCATTTCCCTGTGTTACATTTTGCTTATTGGTTGGTTTTCCACTTCTTATCTCCTTGATCCTTCTCTTCTTCTCTTAAGTGCAAGTCCTTACCCTGACCTATGTAATCCTAGGCACCCAGGAAATTAGTATGGGACTAATTATAAGCTAAAACATGCTAGTCCCAAGTTGTGTAATATTCCTCAAAATAGTACTGAAATATGAGGGTTCGGCATAAAACAGAGATCCTTATGAAAATATCAAGAATCTTTAGTAGTGTCAAGGATAAATAATTCTTTCCTTCAACTAACACTTCATGGTATAAAAAAAGTGTGGAGGCCAGCCATCTACTAAATATACACCAACCTGAAATTTATTGAATAAGCTTATATAAAAGTCTTGATAAAATACAGAAACATTTATGAATACAGTTATAATGGGCACAAAAAACTATTAACTAAACTCCTAGATACTTAGTGAAAGAGGCCATAAGTCTCCTATCCATATCTCTTGGTTGAAAAGGAAAAAAGACAAATTTCTTGGACCAAAGATAAAATAGTAGATGGTTAGGCCAAAAGTCATGAGCTGAGAAATTACTTAAGTCAGCTGTCCAACGTCATTGTCATAAAGATACTGATGCTTAAGAAGCAGAAGCCAAGAGAAACTCCTCAAACAATACACTTTGCTTGGAAGTATAATGAACACAGCACAAAAACATCTGCCCTCCAACTTCTAAAGACACACCTCTACTCAATAAAATGAAGAGACTCAACAAAAACCAGAAACACAGGAGCTTACTTATCAGAAAGCCTGTGAAACAAGCAATTACAATTAAGACTGTGGAGCATGAAAATAAGTTCCAAGGTAAGATGACAGTAGTGACAATGCTAAAAATACAATGTCTAGTAGTAAAACACTAGTCTTTGAAATATACAGGAAATTTATGAGATTGTCTAGCATTCTTCACAAATTACTATGGTCAAGTGGGAAGCAATATAAATCTACACATCATACTGAGGGCTAGAAAATTCAAATTTTATTACTTTATCTGCCCTTGACAGATAGTGCTGCCTCACTTGGCATAACATGTCATGTGATGCACTTGCCTTGCTTTCAATACATTATTTACTCATCCATCAAATAGAAGAATAAAGGTGGTTACTCTATAAATTATAAGCATTGAGTGTATGATGATTCAGTGTAATACAGAGTTTTTGTATGTTATTTGTAGTTATTTGTGTATATTAAGTAAGAACAAGAAGAATATATTACAAATACATGAAGAGGTTCTAACTCAAAGTTTAGCTATGTAGGTCAATGAAAAGACTGGCCTTTGTTGCACAGAGAGCATTATGAAGCATATGGAATGTTGGAAGAGAAGAAAGGGTTAAATAGAATATCAAATGTAAAGTGCACTTGATATTTGCTGGTAATGACTGCATTGTCTTTCAGCCAGACACAAATCTGAAACAAATTACATATGTTATAAAAAAGAGATTGAAGGAGCAGAATATATACACACCATACAAAATAAGATACGACCAGTGCAAATTACAAGGTAAGGTTATTACATGAGTTCCAAGACAAAGGTTAATGCTTTCTCACTCAGTGGCCTTCAGCAGCATCTAAGGGATGTGGGATTTGTCAACTACTGAGTGTGAAAACTATGTTCAGTGCTTGAATCTTAATAAGAATTTGAATTCACCTGTCTCTGAAAGCATGGATTGAGTGAAGGCAAATAATATATATTACATCTATGTCTATATCCATATCTTTATCTGTATCTGTGTATCTGTGTATCTGTATCTGTATCTGTATCTGTATTATCTGTATCTGTATGTATATCTTGTATATGTATATGTATATTTTGTTTATGTTTTTTTGTTGAAGGACCAAAGTGAAAATTGAATCAATCATTAGGAAAAAAATGACATAACTTACAAGTGTTCTTCTCAAAAGGCTTTCTAAGGTGTTTGTATATCTCTGTCTACATAATCAGAACTCTAGTGTCTTGATTCATGCCTAATATTGATGAAAGCTCTAAAAGGAAAGAGCAAAATAAATACTGGAACACTTTAAAAAACAATTGCCAAGTATTTGTAATTTTATTCTTTGAAATTTTCCCCTTGAAAGACAGACATGTGCAGAATGAAACTAGGAAATTTTCTACCTTTGTAAATGTACAGCTGTAAGTACAATAAAGTCCTTTATATTAGAAATCGTCTCTATTAGAGGCAAGTTTAGCACAATGAAACTAGGGTGACCCTATATGGCATCTCTTTCTACTTATATTGTTAAGAAAATGTACATATTTGCATGTGTGCATAACTTCTGACAATATTGTGGTTATATTTTGTGTTCTATTCACTGCTAGCTTAAACTATAACTAAAACATTTTCTTTGATTAGTTTCATCCATGGCTTCCTTCCCAGTGGTTTTGTTTCTCATTACTCTGCTGCTACCATCAATACTCACTGAAGGCAGGGTAAGTTAAAAATTGGATAATCATCTACCTAACAACTTTATTAGACTTAAAAACATGAACATAGTAAAACATAAAGTATCTACTAGGGGACAGCATTCTGAGGTAGTCTTGTAGCACTTCCTAGAACCATAGTGATTTCACTCTTCACCTTTGCCTAGTATGATAGCCACCAATGACTTGTGGCAACTGGACACATGAAAGTGTAGCTACAACACCAATATACTTTACTTGCCAGATCTTCAATTAGATATTAAGGGAATTGAGATTGAATATCATTTGCATGCATGAAGATTTGAGTTCAGATATGAAACATGTATTCTGTTGGAGTATTCTTACTGACAAATGTGAGGCAGTATAGAAAAATCAAGCAGAGGACAAAATTTTCATTTAAAATAAAGCTGATTGTGAGTATCAGATGTTATCCTCTAACATTTACACCATGTGAGGTCTGCCTCAATCTCAAGAGATTAATAAACCATAACATGCTGCATAGCCTACAGATATTTATTCAGTGTGAACTCTATTAATATGGATATTAATATTTTAAATATTTTCTCAGTAATTATTAATTATCTTCACTGTAATATATGTTTTGCTGAAAGTTATTAACAATACAACTAGAAGACATTTTATCTACAAAGGAAGATGCCATTAAAAGCAGAAAATTACTATCACCTTTTCTCTTAAGAAAATTCATTTTTGAGTATTTAAAGGAAATTGCTTTATATTTCATTTTGAATTTAAGAAAAATGGAATGGGGATGACAATATTGGCTTAGATAAAATTAGATAAAATACAATGACTATTATAGATGTGTACTATTTGCAGTTTTCCTACAAATAACTAGTAACTGTATTTGGTCTATTTTTTCAAGCACACTCTGATGGTCCATATTCTTAGGAATATATATATATATATATATATATATATATATATATATGGCAATTGATATAGGATAAGATCTATGAGGACAGATATATAAAGGTTTAACAAAATTAGCCTTTGTTCTTGGTCAATTGGATAATTTACTTTAAAGTATCAGATAAAATATTTAAGTGTACCATGTCATTCGCATGCGCTTAAATATTATCTTACACAGCGTTCACCAAATTGTTGAAAAACTCAACCTTAGATCCTGTTCTGACAATTTGCAATCATTATTTACTACTGAACTCTATCCCCACATGCACATGTATACAAGACAATATATAAATTTCTACTAGTGCTATGTATTTATCAGTTATATTACTATCACTAACTTGAACAAAACAAGAAACAATCACTTCACCAGATTAATTTACTCTTCCCAAATAGACTAATACATTTTTGTATTAATATCTAAAAGTGGGTGTTGAAAAACCTTGGAAATTTTACTCCAAATTGTCAAATAATCCCTTTAGAGTAGTACTGAGTAAGAAGCCTCCACTTGCAATGAGTTAAACACTCTAACTTTGGGTGACAGGAGATCAGTGTACCCTGGAAAGTCTAGCATTAGTACTGAGCTCACAGACTCTTCTCATCATTTTGTATCCTATAAATATAATTGTATAGGTTTTTTTTATTTCTTACTGTAATCCTGATTATAAAAAGTTATCTCTTCCTCAGGTACTACCGGAGACACAGAAGGAACCCACTATTCCAGCTGACCTTAGAAAAATTGTGTATGTGGCCTTAGAAAAGATTGACTACCAAAATACAAGAAATAACTTACAAGATAGTGACAAGATGCTACAAGGCTCCAGCCCATTCAAAACACACCATCAAGTCATAAGACGTGTTCAACCATTTCTTTTAGGAATTCTAATACTTTTGGATGAAAACTAACATTACATTTTTCTTCTTCTATTGGGTATTTTCTTTATTTACATTTCAAATATTATCCCCTTTCCAGGTTTCCCCTCATGAAACCCCTTATCCCATGCCTCCTCCCCTGCCTCTATGAGGGTGCTCCCCACCCACCCACCCACCCACCCACTCCAGCCTTCCAGGCCTGGCTAACTCATCAAACCTCCACAGGCTCCTCTGCCACATACACAGCCATAAACATGGTTTTCTTTATGTGTACTATTTGGTTGGTGCTCGTCCCCAGGAGCTCTGAGACATCTGGCCAGTTGACCTGTTGCTCCCACCACAGGGCTTGAAACCCCTTCAGCTCTTTCAGTCCCTTCTCCAACTCTTCCATCAGGGATCCCTCACTTAGTCCAATGGTTGGCTGCTAGCATCCACATCTGTATTTGTCAGGCTCTGGCAGAGCCTCTCAGAAGCCAGCCATATCAGGCTCCTGTCAGCAAGAACTTCTTGGCATCCACAATAGTGTTTAGGTTTGGTGTATATAAATATTCCCACGTTGAGCAGTCTCTGGATGGCCTTTCCTTTAATCTCTGCTTCACACTGTGTCTCCATATGTCCTCCTGTGAGTATTTTGTTCCACCTTTTGAGAAGCACTGAATCATCCACACTTTGGTCTTCCTTCTTCTTGAGCTTCATATGGTCTGTGAGTTGTATCTTGGGTATTCCCAGCTTTTGGGCTAATATTTACTTATCAGTGAGTGCATACCATCTGTGTTTTTTTGTGACTGGGTTATCTCAACACAGGATGACATTTTCTAGTTCCATCCATTTGCCTGGGTCTATCATGAAGTCATTGTTTTTTTTTTCTCAAATTGTAATTAATTCACACAGGGGTTGTAAACACAGAAAGGCAGGATGTGGGGAAGGGAATGACACGGGAATGTGGGTGTTCAGGGAGAATACAGATATCTTCAGAACCAGGTATCGGCTAGGTGAAGGTTCAGGGGACAATTCACTATGACTCTGCCTATGATTCACTTATCCTTATCTAAGTTCATATTGTCTGCCAAGGCTACCTGTTTACAAGGTCTATGACTACTCAGGCTTATAAATTTCCACAAAAGCTACCTGTTGACATAAGCTTATAGCCATCTGTTTCAATGTTTTCCACTGAGACCCAAGACTTGGTTTTTAATAGCTGAATAGTACTCCACTGAGCTAGGAATACTGAATAGTACTCTTTGAATAGCTTAATAGTACTCTTAGTTTGAATAGTTTGAATAGCTGAATAGTACTCTTTGAGCTAGGAATCTTCATCTCCTCTATTCTGATTATTCTTAGATTTGGTCTTTGCATTGTGTCTTGAATTTCCTGGATGCTTTGTGTTAGGAGTTTTATATGTTTTAAATTTTCTTTGACAGGTGTGTCAATCTCTTCTATGGTATCCACACCTGGGATTCTCTACTCTATGTCTTGTATTCTGTTGATGATACTTATATCTGTAATTCCTGGCCTCTTTCCTAGGTTTTCTGTTTCCAGGTTTGCCTCCATTTTTGTTTTCTTTATTGTTTCTATTTCCCCTTTTAGGTCTTGGGTCACTTTATTCAATTCCTTCACCTGTTTATCTGTGTTTTCCTGTATTTCATTCAGTGAGTTTTTTATATCCTCCTTAACAGACTCTATTATCTTCATGAGATAGGATTTTAAGACAGATTTCTGATTTTGAGGCATGATGATGCATTCAGGGCTTGCTGTGGTGGGAGAACTGGGTTCTAATGATGCCCATGTATATTGGCTTCTGTTGCTTATAGTCCTGTGCTTGCCTCTTGTCATCTGGATATACCTGGTGTTAGTTGGTCTGGGTGACTGTCTGGAGTCTGCCTCTTTTGTCCTTGGGTTGCTTCAGGTCTCCTGATAGGTCTGTGGCCCTGCCTGTAGAAGACTACCTATGGGGAATTTCAACTAGGGACTCTTCATAGGGACAGAGAAGTTGCAGTAGACCTCATGGATGTCCGTCAGATTGTTGGATCTTCAGTGGAACAGTCAAATTCTTGTCCTGAGAGAAAATGTTCTCCAGGGGGCAGCACAGGGGAAACTACAGACTGTGTTTTCAGTTTCCCTACGTGCAACAGAACTCCAGGGAGGCTTTTAGTCTCTCGGGTCACTTGCTCTGCATGCCTTCAAGCTGTGGTGTCAACTGCACTGAGTGCCAAGGGTCTTCCTGGATGGCTCAGGATATGGCGTCTTCACGGGAGCAAACCAGCTAGGAGTCAACTGCTCTGAGTACAGCTTATCCTTAACTGCTCTGAGTGTACTGGATCCTTTACGATGGGTCAGGTTATAGTGTCTTCACAGGGGGAGACCAGCTAGGATTCTGCCCCAGTAAAGAGGACCATGCAAAAGGGCAGAAGAGGAGTGGTATTTGGGAGGGCCAGGTTTTGGTGAATGATTAGTCCAGAGTCCACCGGGCACCCAGCTGCAGTTCTGGGACTTCAGATTGGTGGGGTTCTTATCAATTGCTCTGAGTGCAACAGATCCTCTAGAATTGGTCAGGATATGGTGTCTTCCTGAGAGCATACCAGCTAGGAGTCTTCTCCGGAAGAAAGGACGGACATTGAATTTTTAATACTAACACTGTACTTTGAAATCTTCACCAGCATATACAACTCAAGAGACTAGTGTTAGGTACAAAAAACAAATTTTACTCTTTCATTCAAAAACTGTTTTAAAAAATATTTGATATTAATGAATACTTGGGTGTTTTTTCCAATAAATTAGGAGCCTATCAGTATCTATAAATACAATGATGCTTATTATTATGCCAGGTCTATATACTATTCACTTAGAAGAATGGGGACTGAAAATGTATCTAATGAACTAAGAAAATCTGTCTCTCCACATAGAAGCAGAAAAGTGTTCTGAGCAACCTGTGAATGTAGTAGGTATTAACATCATTTCAAAATTAATATCCTAAACTTTTCTTTCTTAACTCAATGGTTTGCAACCTTCCTAATTCTTGCTAATCTTGACTACTGTTCCTCATGTTGTGGTGAAACCCAACCATAAAGTTTTCCCATTGCTGCATCATAACTGTAAATCTGTTGATATTTTAAATTGTTAAATAAACATCTGATATTCATGATATCTGATATTTGTCCCACAAAAGGTGTTGCTACCAACAGGGTGAGATCCTCTGTCATATATGTACAAGTCATACTTGGCAGAATTTCCAATAAAGTCACCATTAGCCCCTCACTCTTCTTTACTGTTGTCTGCTCAGATCGGAATGAAAATGAGCTTTGCTTTATACTGACTATGACCATTTGTAGTTATAGAGTAGTATTTATAATCCTTTTTCCCTTTAACATGATTTTGTGAAGATTTCATATAAGCATGTGAGAGATTTTGATAACACCCTCATTTCATGCTCTTTTATTTTCATCCATCCCACATGAACTCAATTTTTATTTTCCAAATAAATACTTTACTAATTCTTGCTCTTTTTGTTGTTATTTATGACAGTTTGGGTTAAGTATGGTTAGACACATGGCCATGTGCATGATGTGATTTCTGGAACAATTTCAAATCAACAATGTCTAAGCCACTGAAGATAATGATTCTTCCTGCTCTAGTAGGTGGCCATTTAGCAGAGCCTTCCTAGCTAGCAACAAGGTTGTATAAGACCTTTTCACACCCATGACTGAATGTTGACAAGCCCAAACTTGTGCTGGCCTCTACTGGTAAACATAGCCCATATTTTGATATGGAAAAGAAGAATAAGTCTGAACTGGATGTTCATATTCACGCAGTTCAGTTGACATCTTCAAAAACTTGAATAGGGGGTGATAAAATACTTGTTATTGAAGATATGCACTTATAAATAGAACAGGCTTCACTCTTGCATTTCAACTTGGTTTGCCACCCTTTCCCCCCACCAATTTCAAATATAGGTTTGTCAGGAATATTTTCCCCCAAATATTCACTATGCAAACATCATAAAGCATTTGAAGTAAACTTTGAAAATATTGCCCCTCCCCCATGAAGAATGGGTCTCTTGAAACTAATATCATAGAAAGTCCTGAAATCAGATGTAGCATTCCCATTCTGGTTTCTTTTTATGGAGCCTTTGCTATTGACCATTGGTGTTTAATTTGTTAATGTCTATAACTTGATCTAAATCTTAGACAGCCCTTTTATAATGATCTAATGATATTTTTATTTGCATGAGTTTTTTAACTAATGAGGACAGAGTATCATCTATTAAGCCTTAAGTTAGAAAAAAAGACGCTGAAATCTCCTTATAATTTTATAATTTAAATTATACTTTAAACATATTTTTAAATTCTTAACATAAATACTCACGTATTGTTAATAACAGAAAAATAAAGAGAAAAATAAATTTTAAAATTGTATATGTGCTAACTCACTTTACTGCATATAAATATGGAGGAGAACAAGTTTTATCATTAGGATTAAATTGTACAGCTACCTCTCAGTTTACAGTGTAACTCACACACTCTAGATTGCACAAATCTTTCTCCTTTTACCTATATACAACTCTGGCTCACAAACCTTCCAGTCCAACTAAAGAAGGCAAATCTGAAGCACTATTTTTACTGAGACTCAGTGATTTTCTGATATTCTTTGAGGGCAGGAGCTATATCACATCTTGTTTGCTGAGATAAATCAGACCTTCTTGATTGCTCAACTGGGTCACCCAGAATTTGATATATTTAACTTTCTTTCCCTTCCAATGCTAAAAGAATAGCATGGCACCCTGCCTGTCTTTTTACATGATTGCTAGATTTCCAAACTCAAATCCATGCTTCCATGTTATGCATTCTACCCATGAACCAAGTTCCCAATGTAACTGATTTAATTTTTATTATTGACATTTCAATAATTTTAATAAATAGTATGATATCTTCTATTTACTCACTTCTCTATTGCTATTCATTTATGTTATCCAGTAAAACTGTATAAGCTACTTAAACCAAAATATGCAAACCATATTTTAATATGTTGAACATTTAACATGTTAGTGAGAAGAATATAACTAATAATTCATAAAATGTATATTTAAGATAAGTTTTGTGCTGAAGTATTTTTCTAGGTACGTTTATTGTATTTACTGATATATAAAATAATTCATTTAAGGCAGAATTTTATAAGCTCTTATTGTGTAGCTCTTTACTAAAATTGGAATATTTACCCCTGGTACAAGAGGGCAGCTCACTAAACTCAGGAAGAGAATGAAAATGACAAGGGTCAAGGACTCAGAATGATACAGTTTTAGTTTGCTATGGAAAAGAAGCATCTTTCCATAAACTGTTTGTCATTATCATAGGGAGAGTCACTGACTTGGGAATTTCCTGGAAGATGTTTCAGAGTTAGCAGCCATGCCTTTGGAGATGCAGCTGGCTGAGCTGCCAATTCATCTCCATGAATCTTTTCCACTACATTTGTGTAAAACATGGTAGCAATGTTACCGGTTCACTAGGTTAGACATTGCTAGAACTGGTTTATTAGTATTGTCTCTGCCTCATCTAGAGAAAGTGTATCTCAGTTTGTGTTATACCACTAAAAGCCATGCCACTGATTCTTTGTGTGATCTTTCCTTAAACAAATGTGAAACGTAAACAGGAAGGAATATTAGACATAAGTATCTTTATTTGAACATCTAATAACATTCAATTTTAGTATCCAGTAGATATATTGAATAGTGTTTTTTTTAAACACATGCTTTGGAACCTGTCCCCCATGCTCCATTATCTGGCTAATAACACAGCCTGCTTTGCTGGAGGTCTGACACACCATAGGCAAGCAGGTAAGACCATGCCATAAGCCATTGCCTAACAAGTATGCTAAAAATACATGCAACATCCTTGCAGTTAATCCAATCCACTGGATTCATTTTTCTAGTCCAAAACTCCTGATGCTTTCCCTGAGGTCCACAGGCACAAGGGACACCAAGGCAGGCTGGTACTAGGGACCTCAGAAACAAGTTAGCACTCAAAATCTGAGAGGCCAAACAAACCACAAACTTGACAGGGGACACATAATACTAGATGTGTAGACTCAGTCACCAGAATCCCAAACCACTCAGGCCAGAAGACACGGGGGAAAAAGAAAGCGTGTCGGCAGAAACATCTACAAAACAGAACCAAGTAAGTAAACTTATAAATCAGGATCTGAGGTCATAATAACTGTAAAACCCAAATGGTTAAGGCAAGCATAAGAACACAATCAACAACAGCCAGGGAAATATGCTACACTTAGAGGCCATTCATCCTACTGAAGCAAGTCCTGGATATTCTAACACAGTAGAAGTACAAGAAAATCACCTTTAATCCAATTTTTATTAAGATAACAGAGGTTTTAAAGCTAAAATGAATCAATTATTTTAGAAATACAGAGAATAAAATCAAACAAGTGAGGGGGCTGAATAAAATTGTTCAAGATGGGAAAGAAGAAGTTGAATTGTCTTAATTAGGGTTTCATAGCAGGGAAGAGACACCATGACCATGTCAACTTTTATAATCTTTGGAGAGAGCTTAAAATTTTAGAGGTTTAATCCACTATCAACATGACAGAAAGCATGACATTTTACAGGCAGATATGTTGGAGAAGATGGGACTTCTACATATTGATCAAAAGGCAGCCAGAAGGTAATTGTATTCCACATGCAGCCAGTAGGAGCATCTCCTCTGCACTGGGCAGAGCTGCACTGGGACTAAAACCCAACCACATAGTGATGAATTTCCTCAAACAAAGACACACGAACTAATAGTGCTACTCCCCATGGGCCAAGCCTTTTCAAACTACCACATGAAGAAATAAAAGGAAAAAACAAAAACAGAAACACCCCAATCTGAGGGCATTCTGGAGGTGTAAAATCTGTAGTAACAATAGAAAGTAGAGATGAAATCATCAACAACAGAATATGCTACAGGGAAGAGAGAATCTCAGTCATGGAAAATACAGCAGAAAAAAATAAATGCATTAGTCGAAGATTATGTTAAACCTAAAACTTTCCCGTTATAAAACATGCAGGAAATATGGGACACTTATGAAAAGAGTAAAACTAAGAATAATAGAAATAGAAAAAGAAGAAGAATCTTAGCTCAAAATCCAGAAAATATTTTCCACTGTCATAGGAGAAAATAGCTCTAACCTAAACACAGGGATGTAAAGGGCTAGCAATATACAGCCAGCTTACAGAACACTAAATAGAAGGGGGATATAAGGAAAATAAAACAAAGTCCTCCCACCAAATAATCATCAAAACCCTAAATGTACCAAACAATGATATAATATTAAAGCCTACAAGAATAGAAGTCCGAGTAACATATAACGACAAACCTATTAGAAAAACACACATCATCAAAACAGATACTCTAATACCAAGAAAGACCTGAATAGATATCTTGTAGTCTCTAAATGAGCATAGATGTCATACTAGGCTAGTACATCTAGCAAAAATTTCAATAATCATAGATATAGAAAACAAAATATTTCAAGAGAAAACAAATTTTTTTACAATATTTATCCATAAATCCAGATCTACAGAAGATACTGGAAGTAAAAGATGAGCCCAAATAGGTTAACTACACAAAAGAAAACAGAAAGTGAATAATTCCACAACATCAAAACCAAAAGGATAGTACATGCACACATTCACAAACTACTACCACAAATATAAAAATAACAACTATTAAGAATCATGGGCGACTGCATATGATAGTCACTATTTTAATTTATATGCATTTGCAATAATAAGGGTATACACTGTATATATAATAAATGTAACATATATGTATACTTGTAAAGTTCATTTTCTCTGCTACCTTATATTGTAACTACAAAAAATTGTAACTACGCAGTAAGTAAAAAAAAAAAAAAAAAAAAAGAATCATGGGTGATTATTATCTCTCAGCATCAATGGAATCAATTCTCCCACAAAAGATATCATATACTAGAATAGAAGAATGCAAAACATGATCCATCAATCTGCTGCATATAAGAAAATACTTCAACATCAAAGATAGAGATTACTTCAGAGTACAATGCTGGAAAATGTTGTTCCAAGCCAACAGATTCATGAAGTAAGATGGAGTAGCCATTCCAATATCTGATAAAAATAGACTTTCAAAAATTATTCAAAAGAGATAGGGAAGGACAATTCATATTCATCAAAGAAAAAATTGCCAAGGTGACATCTCCATTCTGAATAACTGCACTTCAAAAAAAAGCACACTCACATTTGTAAAACAAGTGTTACTACAGCTTAAATCCCACGTTGACTACATGTTGATAGTGGAAGGCATGAACACCCTTCTCTCACCAATTAACGGTTATCCAAACAGAAAATAAATATAGAAATTATAGAGATGATAAATGTTGTGACACATTTGGAACTAACAACTATCATAACATTTCAGCCAAATACGACAGGTTATAAGTTATTCTTAGTATCACATGGAAACTTCTCCAAAATTGAATATATACTATGTCACAAAGCAAGCCTCAACAGACACAAGAAAAATTGAAAAAAAACCTTGCATATTATCAGATCAGCATTTATAAAAGCTGAATTTCAACAACAATTGAAACAATAGAAGCCTACAAACTCATGAAAACTGAACAACTCATTGACCAAGAGTCAGGGTATAAATAAGAAAAAAATTAAAAACTTTCAGAAATTCAATAACAACGAATGCACAACCTACCTCAAAATGGAACACAATGAAAGCAGTGCTGCAGAAATTCATGGCACTAAGCACATCTACCCAATTAAAGGAAAAGACCCAAAGAATATTAGAAGCATAGCAGCCTGTAACAGTAGCTGATCTAAACTAATGGTCTATGAGTCAAGAAATTCAGGCTAAGACCACAGACTTAGAAACTAATTTCTATAGTAAGAAGACAGCAAGTACAGTAATAATATTACAGTGGCTAGTGAAATATGCGACCCTCAGTCTTTGAAAAATACAAGAAAATTGAAAGACTGTGTAGTAATCTTGTGAAACAAATTTGGCTAACTAAAAGGTAATGTAAAGCCTTTGGGCTGGGGCAGACACAGAATTGGTCTGCTCCTGAGGAGATACTGAATCCTGAGTCATCCTAGAGGAGCTATTGCACTCAGAGCTGCCAGTACGAACTCCATCTCACTCCCTAAGCCCCAGAGGTACATCTGGGAGCCAGGGACATTCAGGACACAGCAGCTACCCAAACCCCACCCCCAGAATTCCACTTCCCTTCCGACCCTGCCAGGTCCTTTGGGCTGGGGCAGACACAGAGTTGGTCTGCTCCTGTGGAGATACTGAATCCTGAGTCATCCTAGAGGAGCCACTGCACTCAGAGCAGCCAGTAAGAACTCCATCTCACTCCCTAAGCCCCAGAGATACATCCGGAAGCCAGGGACATTCAGGACACAGTAGCTACCCAATCCCTGCCCCTCTGGAATTCCACTTCCTTTCTGCCCCTGCCTGGTACTTTGGGATGGGGCAGACACTGAGTTGGTCTGCTCATGTCCTGTGGAGATACTGAATCCTGAGTCATCCTAGAGGAGCCATTGCACTCAGAGCACCCAACACAGAGTTGGTCTGCTCTTGTGGAGATATTGAATCCTGAGCCATCCTAGAGGAGCCACTGCACTCAGAGCAGCAGACACCAAGGTGGTTTGCACTTGGGAAACATCTAATCCTGAGCCATCCTAGAGGAACCACTGCACCCAGAGCAGAAGGATTTCCAGATCCAAGAGGTGGCCTGAGTTCCAGGAGTTCTTCCACCCAGGAGATTAGGATCATAAGACCACAGAGACATCTGGACTCTGAGGAGCTCCGACACAGGCAAGATAATTGGAAATACAGACTCCAGTCTTACACAGTGAGGCCAGGTAACACTAGAGTTAACCAGATGGCGAAAGGCAAGCGCAAGAACATAAGTAACAGAAACCAAAGTTTCTTGGCATCATCAGTACCCAGTTCTCCCAATATAGTAAGCCCTGGACACGCCATCACACCTGAAAGGCAGGATTCAGAATGAAAATCACTTCTCATGATGATGATAGAGAATTATGAGAAGGAATTAAGTAACTCCCTTAAAGAAATATAGGAGAGTACAAGTAAACAGGTAGAAGCCCTTAAAGAGGAATCACAGAAATCCCTTAAAGAAATGCAAGAAAACACAAAGAAGGAATTAAACAAAAACATCAGGCTCTGAAAATGGAAATAGAAACAATAAAGAAAGCTCAAAGGGAGACAAACATGGAGATAGAAAACCTAAGAAAGAGATCAGGAGTCATAGACACAAGCATCACCAACCGAATACAAGAGATAGAAGAGAGAATCTCAAATGCAGAAGATACAGTGGAAAATATTGACACAGTTGTCAAAGAAAATGCAAAATGCAAAAAACTCCTAACTCAAAACATCCAGGAAATCCAGGACACAATGAGAAGACCAAACCTAAGGATAATAGGTATAGATGAGAATGAAGATTCCCAACTTAAAGGGCCAGTAAATATCTTCAACAAAATTATTGAGGAAAACTTCCCTAACCTAAAGAACAAGATGCCCATAAACATACACCTACAGAACACCAAATACGCTAGACCAGAAAAGAAATACCTCCCGTCACATAATAATCAAAACATCAGATGCACAAAACAAAGAAAAAATATTAAAAACAGTAAGGGAAAAAGGCCAAGAAATATATAAAGGCAGACCTATAAGAATTACACCAGACTTTTCACCAGAGACTATAAAAGCCAGAAGAGCCTGGACTGACATCATACAGACCCTAAGAGAACACAATGGCCAGCCCAGATTACTATACCCAGCAAAACTCTCAATCACTATAGATGATGAAACCAAGATATTCCATGACAAAACCAAATTTGCACAGTATATTCTCACAAGCCCAGCACTTCAAAGGATAATTGATGGAAAACGCCAACACAAGGAGGGAAACTATAACCTAGAAAAAGCAAGGAAGTAATATTCCAACAACCCCAAAAGAAGGATAACAATACAAACATAATTCTACCCCTAATAACAAAAATAGCAGGAAGTCACAATCATTTATCTCTAAACATCAATGGTCTCAATTCCCCAATAAAAAGACACAGACTATCAGACTGGATACACAAACAAGACCCAGAATTTTGCTGCATACAAGAAACACACCTCACTGACAAAGACAGACACTACCTCAGAATCATAGGGTGGAAAACAATTTTCCAAGCCAATGGTTGCAAGAAACAAGCTGGAGTAGCCATTCTAATATCAAATAAAATCGACTTTCATCCAAAATTAATCAAAAAAGATAAGGAAGGACACTTCATGTTCACCAAAGGAAAAATCTACCAAGGTGAACTCTCAATTCTGAAC
This sequence comes from Grammomys surdaster, assembly GCF_004785775.1. Taxonomy (NCBI): domain Eukaryota; kingdom Metazoa; phylum Chordata; class Mammalia; order Rodentia; family Muridae; genus Grammomys; species Grammomys surdaster. The sequence continues at coordinate 14,674,145 of NW_021604617.1, forward strand.
ATCAATGCTCCAAATGCAAGGGCAGCTACATACATAAAAGAAACTTTACTAACCCCTAAGGAAATAGCAGCAGTTATTAAAAGTCTCCCCACCAAAAAAAGCCCAGGAACAGATGGTTTTAGTGCAGAATTCTATCAGACCTTCAAGGAAGACCTAATACCAATTCTCTTCAAACTATTCCACAAAATAGAAACAGAAGGAACACTACCCAATTCGTTCTATGAAGCTACAATTACACTCATACCCAAACCCCAAAAAGAACCGACAAAGAAAGGGAACTTCAGACCAATCTCCCTTATGAACATCGATGCAAAAATACTCAATAAAATTCTAGCAAACCGAATCGAAGACCACATCAAAGCAATCATCCATCATGATCAAGTAGGTTTTATCCCAGGAATGCAGGGATGTTTCAATATTCGGAAATCCATCAATGTAATCCACTATATATACAAACTCAAAGAAAAAAACCACATGATCATCTCACTACATGCTGAGAAAGCATTTGATAAAATTCAACATCCCTTCATGATAAAAGTCTTGGAAAAATGAGGAATTCAAGGCCCCAACCTTGAAAAAAAAAAAGTAAAAGCAATTTACAGCAAACCAGTAACCAACATCAAGCTAAATGGAGAGAAACTTGAAGCAATCCCACTAAGATCAGGGACTAGACAAGGCTGCCTACTCTCCCCCTATCTATTCAATATAGTAATGGAAGTCCTAGACAGAGCAATTAGAAAACAAAAAGAAGTCAAAGGGATACAAATAGGAAAGGAAGAAGTCAAAATGTCACTATTTGCAGAAGATATGATAGTATACTTAAGTGACCCCCAAACTTCCACCAGAGAACTCCTAAACCTGATAAACAACTTCAGCAAAGTGGCTGGTTATAAAATCAATTCAAATAAATCAGTAGCCTTCCTCTACATGAAAGATAAACAGACTGAAAAAGAAATTAGGGAAATGACACCCTTCACAATAGTTGCAAATAATATAAAATACCTTGGTGTGAATCTAACCAAGCATGTGAAAGACCTATATGACAAGAACTTCAAGTCTCTGAAGAAAGAAATTGAAGAAGATCTCAGAAGATGGCAAGATCTCCCATGCTCATGGATTGGCAGGATTAATATAATAAAAATGGCCATCTTGCCAAAAGAAATATACAGATTCAATGCAATCCCCATTAAAATCCCAACTCAATTCTTCACAGAGTTAGAAAAGGAAATTCTCAAATTCATATGGAATAACAAAAAACCCAGGATAGTGAAAGCTATTCTCAACAATAAAAGAACTTCTGGAGGAATCACCATCCCTGACCTCAAGCTGTACTACAGAGCAATAGTGAGAAAAACTATCTGGTATTGGTACAGAGAGACAGGCAGGAAGATCAGTGGAATAGAATTGAAGACCCAGAAATGAACCCACACTCTTATGGTCACTTGATCTTTGACAAAGGAGCTAAAACTGTCCAGTGGAAAAAGGACAGCATTTTCAACAAATGGTGCTGGTTCAACTGGAGGACAACATGTAGAAGAATGCAAATTGATCCATTCTTATCCCCTTGTACAAAGCTCAAGTCTAAGTGGATAAAGGACCTCCACATAAAACCAGATACACTGAAACTAATAGAAGAGAAGGTGGGGAAGAGCCTCGAATACTTGGGCACAGGGGAAAAGTTCCTGAACAGAACTCCAATGGCATATGCTCTAAGATCAAGAATTGACAAATGGGACTTCATAAAATTGCAAAGTTTCTGTAAGGCAAAGGACACTGTCAATAGGACAAAACGACAACCAACAAATTGGGAAAAGATCTTTAACAATCCTTCATCTGATAGAGGGCTAATATCCAATATATATAAAGAACTCAAGAAGTTAGACTCCAGACAACCAAACAACCCTGTTAAAAAATGGGGTATAGAGCTTAACAAAGAATTTTCAATGGAGGAAACTCGAATGGCCGAGAAGCACCTAAAGAAATGTTCAGTATCCTTAGTCGTCAGGGAAATGCATATCAAAACAACCCTGAAATTCCATCTCACACCAGTCAGAATGTCTAAGATTAAAAACTCAGGTGATAGTAGATGCTGGTGAGGATGTGGAGAAAGAGGAACACTCCTCCATTGTTGGTGGGACTGCAAGATGGTGCAACCACTTTGGAAATCAGTGTTGCGGTTCCTCAGAAAATTGGACATAGCATCACCTGAGTATCCAGCTATACCACTCCTAGGCATATACTCAGAAGAAGCTCGAACATATAACAAGGACATATGCTCAACTATGTTCATAGCAGCCTTATTTATAATAGCCAGGAGCTGGAAAGAACCCAGATGTCCTTCAACTGAGGAATGGATTAAAAAAATGTGGTATATTTACACAATGGAGTATTACTCAGCTATTAAAAACAATGAATTCAAGAGTTTCCTAGGTAAATGGATGGAACTAGAAATTATCATACTGAGTGAAGTAAGCCAATCACAAAAGAACACATATGGTATTCACTCACTGATTATTGGATATTAGCCCAGAACCTTGAAATGCCCAAGATTCTTGACTTGGTATATTTTAGATATTAATCCTGTATCAAATGTAGAGTTGGAGAATGTCTTTTACTTTGTGTAGGCTGCTATTTTGTACTCTTAACTGTGTCCTTTGCTTTACAGAAGCTTTTCAGTATCATGAGGTACATTTATTAGTTGCTCATCTTAGTATCTATGATATGGATATTCTTTTAATGGAGCTGTCTCCTGTGTAATACATTCATGGCTCTTCCAACTTCTTCTTGTATCAGATTCAGTGTATCTGGTTTTATGTTGCTGACTTTGAATCATTTGGAATGTATTTTGTGCAGGGTAACAGGTATGGATCTATTCGCATTCTTCTACTGGTAGCCATTCAGTTTGAAGAGCATCATTTGAGAAGATGCTTTCTTTCTCCCCCATGTGTACTTCTGGCTTTTTTAAAAATCAAACCCAAGATGTCCATAGGTATGTGGACTTATGCCTGGGTCTTCAATTCAATTCCATTGACCTGTGTTTCCTTTCTCTTCTTCCTCATTCTTTATCTCCTGTGTTTGTCTTTGATTCCCACCCTCCTCCTCATAACCCTGGGGCAAATAAATCTTCATGCTAAGAACTTGGTCTTGAGTGTCCTGAGCCAAATACTTTTTTCTTAACATTAAGAATCATATGTATTCTGTTATGAGGATATTAGTCGTTTAATAAATGCTACAATCAATAGAACCACAGAGATTAGTTATAGAGTAAGGGACTGGGGTATGGAACAGATAGATATCCTTAGTAAAGAAAAAGTGAATAGACAGACTAGAAGGATGAGGCAGCATGAATTAGAACTGGAGAATCAAGTGGAGAGGGCATGAAAAACAAATAATGACTAGAGGGATAAACAGTTAATAAGGGCCATTTGAGGGGTCATATAGAAACCTATTTTAGTAGAAGCTTCCTAAAATATAAACATATAAAATGGTGATCTAAATGAATTCTTAAAATAGTTCAGGAGACAGAGCACAAGCTAGACATCTCTGGTCACCAAATAAAGTTTCTAGTACCAGGATTGAGTTACATCTAATAGGTTGTCTCCACAAATTGGTCACAAGACCCCACTGGTAAAGACAATACCTACAGAATTCATTGAACATGGAGAAATAGAGCTGGTGCCTACATAGTGCCTTTACTTCTATTGCTAGTATCTTTTGTACAGCAAGGATGGTACTAGAAGATACATAACAACTATGTAGATAGAAACCTCTAACATACAATGGCTTCCTACTTGAAAGATATATTAGTGCAATGGTGGCACAAAGCTTATGAAAGTAACCAACCAATATATAGTTTACTTAAGGCCTACTCCAGGAGATTGAAACCATACTTAACCCTACTTAGGTGAACAAGTACCTGAGACTCCATACCCAAGGGATCTAATGTAAAACTAATACTGCTGTTTTGAAAACAACAGCAACAACTACGACAACAACAACATAGCAATAAAATTGCTAATGGCATTCTACTATACTTATAGATCTGTGCTTTGCTCAGACATTATCAAAGAAACTTCCTGCTGTGAACAAACACAGAGAACCACAGCCACAAGTATGCAGAGAATTAGAGACCTTAGAACACTGAGCTCTATATGAGGTATCTCTATTATATTCCTCCTGTTGGGCTCAGGGAATCCTCTGGAAGAGGAAGTGGAAAAAAGTGTAATAGCCAGAGGCCATGGAGGACACCAAGAAAATAAGACCCTCTAAATCAACAGGATCGATGAACATATGAACTCACAGTGACTCAGGCACCATGTCCAGAACCTGCATAGGTCTGCACCAAGTGACTTCATAAAGGTTCAAGAAACAGATGCATGCTTCCATCTCTAATCCAGAAGCTATTTCCAAGCAATAACCATTTGCAAATGAATATTTAGTTTTCTTTAAAGAAATAGGCTATATGCCGTGCTAGATGGCTAGATGGTAAACAGGAAACAAATTCAACAGTATCCTTAGAGGTTCCTTTTTTTTATAATGTTGTATAACAGCTTTTCTTTTAAAAATATTTTTTTCTTATTTTTGTTTTTAATTTACATCAACTTTAAAATGCATCCAATATATATGTTGGTTTTTACGTCAATTCATGCTTTGTATTATTGCTGTACCTTTGTAGCATAGCTTGAAATCAGGAATGGTATGACCAACCTTAGCTCATCTATTGTTCAGAATTGTTTTAGCAGTGTGTTTGTGGTGTGTGTGTGTGTGTGTGTGTGTGTGTGTGTGTGTGTGTGCTTGAGTACTGTTTTGTCAAGGTCTATGAAAATTGTATGTTAATTTTGATGGGGATTACACTGAATCTGTAGAATGCATTTGGTAGGATGGCCTTTTCACGATATTAACCTTACTGATCCATGAGCTGCAAAATCTTTCCTTCTGATACCTTCTTCAATTTTCTTCTTCAAAGACTTGACTTTTATATCATACATGTCTTTCACTGGCTTGGTTGAAGTTATCCCCAAAATACTTTATATTATTTGAGGTTACCGAAAAAAACACTATTTCCCTGAATTCTTTCTCGGGCTGTTTGTCATTTGTATGTAGGAGGGCTACTGATTTTATATCCAGCTACTTTGTTGAATGTGTTTATCTACAGTTGTGTTTCTCAGCTCTTGTGGTTCCCCAGTGGTGTTTTATACATATAATATATGATCTACATATAAAGATGCTTTGACTTCTTCCCTTCTGATTTCTATCCCTTTGATTGTCTTACTGTTCAAGCTAAGACTTTGTACTATACTGATTATTTATGGAAGGGCTGGATCTTATCATATTTTAGTGAAATTATTTGGAGTTTTGAGTTTCTCTCCATTTGAGTTGATGTTGTCTATGGGCTTGCTGTAAAATGCTTTTATTTTATTTATGTCCATTGTATCCTTATTCTCTTCAGGGCATTTATTATAAAGGGATGTTGTGTCAGTTTGTTAAAGACAGGCAGGTGCAGGTGAGAGGAGTGAGAGGTCCCTGGTCCCACTGTGTGGCTCCATAGTTGAGCTGGATGGTGAGTGTCCAAAGAATCACACCCTGCCAGGAATCTTGTTGAAGCAGGAACTCAACTTTAATGTAACAACCTCTTGTTTATATAAACTTGGAGCATAGGGAGGAGTAGTTTTGGTAGGGTTGAGATATTTTAGGGGGAGCGGAAGGGTGATGGAAGGTATGGGGTGACTGACAGGGTCAATTACAAAGATCTATATCAGCAACAGCTGAGCAGAGGCAGAGCCAAACAGTTTCTGTTGAATCACCCCAGCATGGATGTGACTAAGACAGTTCTCAAACTCGAGCCACACTTAGAGTCTCCCACAAGGCCACAGAAACTTGAGCCAGATTTGTGTTTGTCCACAAGGCCCAAACCAGGGCCAAAATGTGGCCCAACAGTGTTGGATTTTGTCAAATGCTGTTTCTCCACCTAATAAGATGATCATGTGTTATTTGCTGTTGATTTTTAGCTTGTTTACAAGTATATCGCATGTATTAATTTTTTTTATATATTGAATCATTTGTGGATCTCTGGGATGAAGTCTACTTGATCATGGCAAATAATTTTTTTGATGTTGATGTGTCCTTGGATTCATTCTGCAAAAAATTTTTTAGTATGTTTGCATGTATGTTTGTATGGAAAATTGGTCTATAATTTTGTTTCTCTGTTGAGTCTTTGTATGTTTTGGGTATCAGAGTAACTTTTGCATCATAGGATGAATTTAGCAGTGTTCCTTCTCTTTCTGTTTTGTGGAATAATTTGAGTAGTATTCACACTAGCTTTTCTTTATTAAAGTCATGTAGAATTCTGTGCTCAAACCATCTGGCCCTTCACATTTTTGGTTGGAGAAGCTTAATTACTATTTCTATGTAACTAGGGATTCTAGGCATGTTTAAATTACTTATCTGATATTGATTTATCTTTTTTGATAATCTTTTAGATTTTTCAATTTGATAGAATACAGATTTATTGGGTGGGAGAATAAATAGTGGAGACAGGGCTTCTTTATAAAGCCTTGGGGGTCTTAGAACTAGCTCTGTAGAACAGACTGGCCTGGATCTCATGGATCTGCCTGCCTCTGCCTCTAGAGTGCTGGAATTAAAGGTTTACACCTCCATATACATCTATATGAGTTATTAGATTTCCTTGATATCTGTTATATCCAGTATTTAATTTCTTATTTTGTCAGTTTGGATAGTCTCTCTCTCCCTCCCCCTTAATTTTGAAAAGTGTTTATTGGTCTTATGGATTTTCTCAAAGAAATATTTTTGTTTCATTGATTCTTTGTTTTGTTCTCTTTGTTTCTAATTTATTGATTTCAAACCTTAGTTTGATTCTTTTTTGTCATCTACTCCTTTTGGCTCTGACTATTTTGTGTTCCAGAAGTTTCAGCTGTGTTAATATGTGGTTAATATGAACTTTCTTATATGTGTGTATGTGCACTTAACTGCTATGAACTATTCTGTTAGCACCACTTCCATTTCATACTTCAGAAGTTTAGGTATGATGTGTATGTATTTTTATGGAATTCTAGAAAATCTTTAATTTTTATTTCTATATTGACCATTTTTTTATTCAACAGAGAGTTGTTCAGTCTCTATAAGTTTGTAAGCTTTCTTTTGTTTTTGCTGTTAAAAATCCATGTTTAATCTGTGGTTGTCTGATAAAATGCATGGAGTTAATTCAGTTTCCTTGTTCCTGCTATGTTTATGTCCAAGTTTGTCATCAATTTTAGAGAAAGTTCTATAAGATGCAGAGAATAAGGTATATTCTTTGGTATTTTGATGAACGTTCTATAAATATCTCTTAGATCTATTTGGTATATAACATCTTTTAGCTTCAGCATTTCTCTCTTTAGTTTTTATCTAGATGACCTGTCTATTGGTGATAGTGTAATACTGAAGTTTCCCACTATCACTATGAGACAGTCAATATGCAATTTAAGATATAGTAGTGTTTCTTTAACGAACATGAATGTCCTATTAAAATGTCATCTTGTTGAATTTTTTCTCTGATGAGAATATAGTGTACTTCCCTATCCTGATTTGTTTTGATTTTTAAGTGTATTTTGTTAGATATTAGAATGGCTACAACAGCTTGTATCTTGTTTTTTAAGTTCATTTACATAAAATATCCTTGTACAACCCTCCATCCTGTGATAATCTCTAATGTTAAGGTATGTTTTTTGTAGGTAGCAGCTGGATGGGTCCTGTTTTCTCATCTGTTCTGTTTGTCTGTGTCTTTTTCATGGGGACTTAAAACCATTCATGTTGACAGATATCAATATCCAATTATTGTGAATTCCTGTTATTTTGTTATTGTTCATAGTGATGGTGGTGTTGTTGGTGATGATGGTTTGTGTTTGTATGTGTGTGTTTCCCTTTCTTTGGTTTTGATGGTCTGATATTATTTATTCCCTATATTTTCATGCTTGTAGCTAACCTTCAAGGTTTATTTTTTTCTTCTAGCACCCTCTGCTGAGCTGGATTTATAAATAAATATTTCTTAAAATTGGTTTGTTTTTGTTGCAGAGCTGGTGATAAGAGTCAGGGATTGGATCTGGGAGAACACAGGAATAGAGATGAATTTCTTATTACATGAGTTGAAAGAAAAACTAAAACACTACTTGCAGGAATTCACTATGTACACAGAGAAATAATTATGTTTCGAATGAAAAGCATAAAGAGATTCCAAGAAGAGAACTGTCTATACTTCGTTTAAATATTAAGAAATCATTATGGTTGTGAGGTATATGTGTATAGACAATGCCTACACTCATTCCCACCATACTTCATCCACACCCTTCTAAACACATGTAGAGGGAACAGCTTACAGAAAGCAATAAACTAGTCACAACTGTTAACCAGGCAGGCTTTTTCTTCACAAAGAGAGAATGACTTGTTCATTTATCTAAAAACCTGGGGACATTTTGCTATCCAGGGGAGGTAGCCTTTAACCTAAATTCCATCAAATCCTGAGCATTGTTTAAGCCCTTGTCTTGAGCCTTCCTTCAGTGAATAGAAGCCACCCTCATGAAAAGACCTTTGTACTTTGCATTCTGAATTAATAGCACCCATAAGTATGCTTATTAAAAATTCTTTCTTCTTAAGCCCTCCTCCTGAACACTTACTCTGTCTACAATAACCTACTCTTACAATAAAGGTTACAGGTGCTTCATTAAGAAGATGTAATTTGCAAGGGAATAACTACATACCCATGTCTAATGCTTTTTTGTGATAGTTGTCATGTAAAACATTTTTCTAAAGTTTTATTTTGTTTAAATGTTTGAGAAATATAAACTGTTCTGGCTCCAGAAGTTTTAACCCAGTACCAATACAGTCTTAATTTCACGCAAATTGCTTTTCCAATAGCAATTTCAGCAAATTGCTAACTGTGCTGGTTGCAGGGATTTCCTAGTGCAGATAAACACACACACACACGTGTGCGTGCACGTGCACATACAAAACTAATACAATAACAGGCAAGTACCAGTGATGTTTTGAGAAGAAAGGGGTCAGGGAATCTCTGGGAAATAGTGACCTAGTTCACTTCAGGACTGTATTTGAAATTTAGGTACAGTATGAGGGCTGCTAAGGCAACACTGGCCAGTACATTCCATGTAAGCATGTATCAGAGAAGCTTCAAAAACATCTGGAAAAAAAAAAAACAAGCTTAGCATGATTGTTGGGACTTAACTAGTAGGATTTTACGCTGAATGAGAAACTTCAAGTGCAGGCAGGCACAGGTTTCTGTTACTCTTTCAAAACCACAAGTAGCGAGTCAGTAGCTCAACATGTGTCTCAGATGGAGAAACATCTAAGATAGTCTTGCCTATAAAGGGCTAAGAAGAAATGAAAAGTAAATTAATCCTGGGAACAAAGTTCAGGGTCCTGCTTTGTTAAAAGAAATGCGACAGAGCCCTCTGCTGGTGCATTACCTCAATGCATCTAAATGGATGAATGGATTTCAAAAGCGAGATACCATACTCTGAACGCAAATGAAACTAACTTTAGAATCTAAGTTACCTCCATGCCTAATTCATACATTACCCTGCTTTTTTTTTTAAGACTACAGAAACTGCTTGATGTATTTTGACTTTCTTTTTACATAAATTCATTTTTACCTGTTTAAAGTAACTCTGATATTTGCAAACTCTTATAAGATAATAAGGAAGCTTTTTTCATAACCCAGTGGTAGTTAGATAAATAAACGACCCAAACCTCCATCAGATAACGCGCAAAATAAATGAAGTCTAGAAGTGATCCTGTTCCCCCAGTATGGGGCCTTTTGGAAAGAGTACTAAACAGTGTGGATAGTCTGCCATCTAGTGGTCTACTGGATTAACTTTCCTAGAAATTGCTGTGTTTTAAATGGTCTGGATTTCTGAACTTTTGTTCAAGAAATGCTGACAAACTGCTCCCTCTATGCAGCTCCTGGCTTCACAGTAGTAAACTTTCAAACTGAATTCTCCTCTACTTTCTTGTAAAAGTACTCAAACACTAAAGGCTCACTTAAACGTTGGAGTTGTGTTATATCCTCTTTACTAATACCAGTGTTTAATCAATGAACTCATAATTATATATTAGATATGGTCCTATTGCCGTGATGCAGGAGTGCCCTTCTATGTCGAGAAAAACAGTAAAACTGTGGAATTAACTAACATCACAGCAAATCAGTATTCAGACGTTTGAACAAGCCCCTTTGTTTCTTCTCTTCACATAGAGTGTGAGGACAGTGTGCTATTAGCTGTTGATAATGAGATAAATCAGGGATGAGACACAGGATATTTTTGTATATTTTTTCCCAAGATGTCTGTCTTCTATATCTTTTTATATTTTGCTTCCATTCTCTTTACTTTGATGTAACAAACCTACTTGTGCATTTATTCTACATGCCACTCTATTTCATACTGCTTTATATTTTTCTTGGTACTCATTAATGTCCTTACACATACCCATCAATTCACACATGTTGGATGCTGGAATCTGAGGATAGTAATCTTCTCCTAAGGCACTCCTAGCCTTTGCCATCTTATAATGTAAGTGTACTTCTGAGTATACAAAAGCGTTTCGTGAGCTGTGGTTCTGGAAGGATGTAGAAAAGTGCCCTACTGTTTGCCTCATATTTATGGAAATATATCTCATTAAATCACATTTGGATTACGTAAAACCCATCTTCAAAGATAATCATGACTTGTATGCACTTCTGCTTACTCTGTGCATGAGAGAAAATAAAAACAGAAATTTGAGGAACTTTGCACTAGAACCACTTTCAGAAAGAAAGGGTGAGGGTATTTTTGAGAAAAAAAAACAGCACAACTAAAAATTCCTAATATAAGACTTTGTACATTTCTGTATTCCTTTCAATGTTCCTTTGATATTCAGACTTGCAGATCTTTATATTACATTTGAACTGGCAAGGTTCACGGCTCCTAAATAAACCAGTATATGAAGAACATATCACAATGTCATCATTTATTATGTTCCACTTTCAGTTTTCTTTGATTGGAACTGTATACAGAACAATTTATAGGACACAGTTTTTCTAGTGAAGTAATATAATGTGGTCAATATAAAGGATTAGTTTTTTCAAATAATTTGGTAGCCTGGTGTTTTGTTCTTTAGTATGGTGTTAGAAACACAATAATCTGGGAATCAGGTACTCAGGGCGAGGGGAGAGTGTAGGAGGACACTGGAGAAGTAGATGTGAAGGGACAAGGAACCCAAAGATAGCCTGGTTCTCATTCCCCCAGGTCGCAAACATTCATGCAAAAGAGATACAAATGGGAAAACATTTAGACCACTCTTGAGTCATATTTATACTTCAAGTTGAGACTCGATTCTTGTTCATTTGGTGAATATTTTTAGTGCTTGACTTTAATTGAATAGTAGAATGGAAATTGAAAGTTAAACAAAAAAAAAATACCAGGGTTGTTGGGAAATGGGGATGTTAGGAAAGGGGGTTTGGTACAAGCTGTTTTACTCCATTCATTAGTTGGATTACATCGACCTACACACCACAAATCACATGCATTAAACTTGGGGAAAGTATTTGATTTACCCTTTCATCAAACAAAGAAGTTTAAAGCCATGTTACTACATGACAGGGGGCACAGTCTTGATGAAAATATGTCGATGTCTACAAAGGATGGTTAAAAGTTAGTTTCTAGCCATAATTTAAAAATAACAAATGAAATTCAGTAGAGGGTCTTACAGTACATAACATTTAGGTGAAATAAATGGTACTGAAAACACCCTTCATAATCACAGCACAGTAACAAACACTAGGTTATTTTATTTCAGTTGTACACAGACAAGAAGCCTTGCAGAATGGCTGGACAGCTGGATGTGAGCATCCGTAAAGTTTTACCTGCTTATCACAGTTGTTATATTCATCATAATAAAGGCAGGGGTTAGCTGAAACACAAACAAAAAAATCATATGCAACTTTGTCCTTCAAGCAGTTGTGACCATTGGGGAAAAACATCATCTTCCTAGGAGGTCAAGAGAAATATTCTATATAATAAAGGATTAATTTGATTAAGGTGAACTTATTAGGTCTGAATCCAAATCAAAACAACCCTGAGATTCCACCTCACACCAATCAGAATGGCTAAGATCAAAAACTCAGGTGACAGCAGATGTTGGCAAGGATGTGGAGAAAGAACACTCCTCCAATGCTGGTGGGATTGTAAACTGGTACAACTACCCTGGAAATCAGTTTGGCAGTTCTTCAGAGAATTAGACCCAGTAATACCTGAAGAGCCATCTATACCATTCCTGGGCATATACCCAAAAGATTCACCAACACATAGCAAGGATACATGCTCCACTATGTTCACAGTAGCCATGTTTATAATAGCCAGAATCTAGAAAGAAATCATTTGTCCTTCAATAGAGGAATGGATACAGAAAATGTGGTACATTTGCACAATAGAGTACTACATAACTATTAAAAGCAATGACTTCATGAAATTCTTAGGCAAATGGATGGAACTAGAAAATATCATCCTGAGTGAGGTAAATCAATCCCAAAAGAACACACATGATATGCACTCACTGATAAGTAGATATTAGCCCAAAAGCTCAGAATACTCAAGATGCAATTCACAGACCATATGAAGCTCAAGAAGAAGGAAGACCTTCAATCCTTCTTAGAAAGGGCAACAAAATACACATGGAAGCAAATATGGAGAGAAAGTGCGGAGAAGATAATGAAGGGAAGGCAATAAAGATTCCCCCACCTGGGGATCCATCCAGTATACAGTCACCAAACCCAGACACTATTGTTGATGCCAAGAAGTGCATGCTGGCAGGAATCTGATGCAGTTGTCTCTTGAGAGGCTCTGCCAGAGCCTGACAAATACAGAGGTGGATGCTCATGGCCAACCATTGGACTGAGCACAGGGTCCACAATAGAGGAGGTAGAGAAAGGACTTAAGGAGCTGAAGGGGTTTGCAACTCCATAGGAAGAACAACAATATCAACCAACCAGACCTCCAGAGCTTCCAGGGACTAACCCACCAAGAAACAAGTACACATGGAGAGACCCATGGCTACAGCCACATATGTAGCAGTGGTTGGCCTTGTTGGGAATCAAGTGGAGTAGAGGCCCTCGGTCCTGTAAAGACTTGATGCCGCAGTGTAGGGGAATGCTAGGGCGGGGTGGCAAGAGTCCGTGGGGGAACATCCTCATAGAAACAAGGAGAGAGGGTATTGGATAGGGTGATTCTTGGGGGGAAGCCAGGAAAGGGGATAACATTTGAAATGTAAATAATGAAAATATCCAATAAAAATTATTTTTTTTAAAAAAGGAACAAGGACATAATTAGCTTTTCAGGCAAAATGATGGAACTTGAAAAGTTCATTCTAAGTGAGGTAATTCAGACCCAAAAGGATATATATGATATGTACTCACTAGGATAGAATCCACAGAACTCTCAAAGGTTAAGAAGCAAAAGGGCTGAAGTGAGGATGCTTTAATCTCCCTTGTTTTGGGGTGGGAGGAGGAGAAGAAAACAATCACAAGAGACAGAAGAAGGGAGAGACATGGGTGGGAGAGGAGAGGAGGAGGGAAAAGAGGAACATGATCGGATGAGGGAAGCAGCAGAGAAGACCAGCAGAATTAATGGAAATATGCAACCTATGCAACTTGTTGGGCGGGTGAGAGGTGGAATGACCCACTAGAAACTACCAGAGACTTGGGTGATAAGAGACTCTCAGGACTCAAAGGGAGGGACTTTAGGTGAAGTGCACAATAGTGGGGAGAGGGAACTTGTAGAGTTCACCTCTAGTACAAAGACAGGGCATCAAGAGGAGAAATAGGATTACTAACCCATAGTCAAAATTTCTGACCCAGAATTGTTCCTAAAAGAGCTTCAGGGACAAAAGCAGAGAAGTGACTGAGAAAAAGGAAAGCCAGTGACTAGCCCAACTTTGCATCCATCTCAAGAGGAGGCTCTGAGGCCTGACATTATTACTGATACTATAGTGTACTTACAGACAGGAGCCTAGCATGACATTTCCCTGAGAGGCCCAACAAGCAGTTGACTGAGACAGAGGTTGATACTTATACCCAGTCATTGGACTGAAGTCAGGGACCACTGTGGTTGAGTTAGGAAAAGGCTAGAAGAAGTAGAGAAGAAGGGTGACCACATAGAAAAACCAGCAGTCTCAACTAACTCAGATCTTTGGGATCTTTCAGACACTGAACCAAACCAGGCAGCATACATGAGCTGGTCAGAGGCCTCAGTATACAGCAGAGAACTGACTGGTCTGGCCTCAGTGGGTGTAGATCTGAGACTTGAGGTCCCAGAGGGTAGGGAGGCCTGGCAAGGGGAGGGACATGGGCAAGGAGAAAGTGGATGAGGAACTGTGCGAGGGGAGCCTGGAACAGGGCAATGACTGGGCTGTAAAAAAAAATAAAAGTAAGAATAAAAAAATCCCACACTGATATATGTTCAGGCAAGTTGGGGATTATGGGACAGAAAATATTCACAGAGACTGGTAACCTGAAAGAAATTGTTTGTGGTCAGCAATAAGTTATCTCAGGAACTGTCTGAGAAAAGTAGTCACTTTTATATTAATATTTTACCTAGACTGTCTCTAATTCATAATTTTATACTTTTGGATGGGAAGTTGGGTTTTAGTATCTAGATATTCTAATTCTGCCCTCCAGTGGTAGTTAAAGAGGTTTGATTACTTTGGATGTGAGGGGAACAGAAGCAGAAATAATATAGCTATACCATGGTGTGATATTAAGATGAAAATCATAGAAATATAGACTGTGGGTTAATGCTTCACTTAAAGGATGTATGTTTCCCATATAAATATGCCAACTTCAGGCATCTAAATTAAACAACAAAGGCAACTCACTGCACAGTCCATCTTCACAGTCATTTGGACAGTCTTCACATGGTGAGCCCTCCTTGTAAGGCATATTTAGGGTATCTTGATTATTTCCCCTTGTAAAAAAGAAAAGAAGTTGAGGTATAATGAAAACTGTCACTGGAAATTGTTTACTAACTTGCATCCATTGTCAACAGCCAATTCAAAAGATGGATTGTTTGTATTTGCAAACAGAGTTAATATTGACAATGGTCATGTGTTTATGTACACTTGGACTTACTTCTCCCTATCTTTGAGCTGTAATGTGCTAACAGAGCTCTGGAGATTTGTACTGTCAAATCTGGCAGCTGGGGCTTTAATCAAGAACTTGGAAAAGTGTTTAAAAAATAAAGAGTTAAGGTGAAAATATACACAATTCGATAGAATCTTTTTATTTCACTTTGTACCAGTGATTCAAAGCATGATATCTACTATTGTATCCTACAGATAAACTATCTATATCAATCACAAAATCACATTCCCATGGCATAAAAACTAAAGAAAGTACTGAGTGTGGGAAGGAGTATAGAAGAAAGCCATAGATGTGAAATATTTGAAATGCAGAAATTATTGACTATTAATATCTAAATGTGATTTAAATAACATGCAGTTCTCAGTTTGTGCCAATTTTAAAGGTACATAAATGGATTTGTTAGTACAAGGAAGTAGTTTACATCTGCTCTCCCTGAAGCAATTAGATAATATGTTCTAGATTTTGTGACTAGCACCTGTGATGGTAGCATTTAGAATATGTACATTTAATTTATTTAAAAGGTTTTTATTTTAGTTTGTGTTTGTATTGTGTGTATGCATATGTTTGTATGCATGTAATATATATATATATGCATATTGCCTTTAAAATTATTCCCCATTAAAATAAAATAATATTACATATATATATGTATATATATATATATACATATATATATATATATATGCGTGTGTGTGTGCATGTGTGTGTGTATAGGTGTCAGTGGAGGGGATAGAATTCCCTGAAGCTGGGATTATGGGCAGTCCTGAGACTAGTATTTGGGAGCTGGGATTAATTCTTGTCCTTTGCAACAGCAACAGGCTCTTTAAATTGCAGATCCATCTCCCCAAAGTGACATAAATTTCATTTCTAAAGGAAATGCACAAGTCAACATTGTGATTCCCAACACCTAGCACAGGGAGTAGCATTTGCCTGAATATCCTTTTAGCCTAAGGTCAAATTAACATCCTTGTAGGATACCACTTTCCAGTGAAAGACTAGAATCACCAATAAATTGCCTAAATGTGTATTATCTCCAACTTGCTTAGTGAAAACATGCTGAAAAATTAAATATTTGGTGTATATTTGTGACAAATTGCTATCAAACTAACTGGGAAAAATCCCAGAATATTCATTTATAATATTTGAAACATTAGACAAGGTTATTGTGGGAAGATAATATATTTAGAAAGAATAATAAATTGGCATTACATACTCATGACAATAGTGACACACATAGAGATATGTAGCTGCCTTTTGTCTGCGACATGATGCAACATCACAGCCAATGAGGTAGGAAGAGGCCCAGACCATCTGCAAAGATGAGAGATGACTTACTGACAGATTTTCATGTTCCCTAATGACTACAACATCAGCACCATTATCGATATTATAAGGAAGCATGCAAGGCATGGAGTGATGGTGCAGTGGTTACAAGAATTTGCTCCTTTCTTAGTAGGCATGACTGTGACTCCACCATCTACCTGGACTTCCAATAACTATCTCTAAATCCAGAACCAGTGTATCCATGACCTTCTTATTACCTCTATCCTTTATTGACACACTTACACACACACACACACACACACACACACACACTCACACACACACAAATAAAAGTTAATCTTAAAAAAAATAATGTCTTATGTTTGCATTCTGCTTGGCTTATCCTGAAGGCAGATATATGAAAATTTCATGCGTTTAGGTCATGTTTGTGGAACAAGAACACTGTTACATTAATTTGCACTGAAAACCAGGATAGGCATCACCTACTCAGCTGTGTCAAGCCTATGAAGTGAATAAGCTAATATGATAAACGCTATTTCTATAAGACTCAAACCCAAGAACTCTGGTTTTATTACAGGTCAAGCATAGGGTAAAATATTCAAGCTTTTTTAAATGCAAATGAACCAAGCTTAAATTTTATCTGTGTACTTCTAAGCTGGGTAATAATTTGCTTGGTTGGTCAAGGTTTGGGTTTGGGTTTTGGTTTTTTGTTTGTTGGTTGGTTGGTTGATTTTTTTCTTTTTTGGCTTTTTTTGTTTGGTTTGGTTTGGTTTGGGATTATCAGTTTCTTTGTTAGGGTTTCATTTTTTCATCTGTAAGACGGATAGCAAATAATAATGATGCCCAGTACATGCACTCGTACGGTGAGGGTTAAATATGACAATGTTTAAAACCTGGAAAAGGAAATAAGGGTGATGCTATGGAACTCATCTTCTATGACTTAGGTAGGAGCCTGGCTAGAATTTCCCTCAGCCAACACTGAAATCTTTAAGTCTTCTTCCCTCCCCTCCTCCTCCTCCTCCTCCTCCTCCTCCTCCTCCTCCTCCTCCTCCTCCTCCT
>NW_021604617.1:14691675-14695716 GCF_004785775.1 Grammomys surdaster
CTCCTCCTCCTCCTCCTCCTCCTCCTCCTCCTCCTCCTCCTCCTCCTTCTCCTCCTCCTCTTCCTCCTTCTCCACCTTCTTCTCTTTTCCTTTCCTTCTTCCCTCTTCTTCCTTGTCTTCTTTCCTCTTCTTTCCTCTTCTTCCTCTTCTTCTTTCCCCTTCTTCCTATTCTCCTTCTCCACCTCCTCCCCCACTTCCTCATCTTTCTTCTTTCTATCTTAGTGGTTTTCTCTGACTGATTTTGTAAAGTAGTACCATCTCTTCACAACTTTCCTAGGTGTTTGCATCCCTCCACAACATGCAGAATTTAATTATCTATGGGCAGTAAGAATATCCTTTCACAAAATCTGTGGCTCCACCCACTGTGCAAACTTTGAATGATACAAAAACTCAATGATTCCTAGTTTCTCTTTCTATTCTTTCTCCTAAATGTGTACTTACCTTATAAAACTTTGTTAACCTCTGAATGATAGAGAACATATACTTAGAAAAAAATTACAATAAAAAACATTAGGATATCTGTTTTGTCATATTCACAGTATATATTGATTAGCTTTAAAAGTAGTAAGTATATTTCTTCCATTTATTCATTAGTCCATAACCAAGAAAAAAGTACAAATAATATGAAAAATTAATATTAATGTAGTCCTATGATTCTACAGATAATGACAGTATTTTTGTCTTAAAATTTAAGCAAATCAAGACCAATTTCTTTGTTTTTTGAAACCATATCTTCAGCTTTTAAGATTACAATAATTTTACAATATTTGCATTTTCCTCTTTCATTTTCTTCCTCCAAACCCTGTTATATAATTTTCATTCCTTTTTTTTTTCAAATTCATGGCCTCTCTTTTTATTATTTTATCTTTCTTATATGTATATAATTTTTATACATTTTCTATCACCTTTGGCAAATGGGAGCAATCATTTTTTAAATTTATTTGATATGACACTGAGTTGTCTTGATAAATGAAAAGTCCTTGCAATAAATTGCTGCAAAAGACTGAAAGAACCAAGGCCATTATGATAAAACAAAATGATCAAGTTGACTTTCATATGAATGGGTTATAAGACTTAGCTTCTCTTCTAATCCCCTGGCATCATAAATCACTGAATTAAACTGTCAAGCTTTGAGGCATCTTAGATTCTTTGCACATACTATTTATGTTCAGTCATATTGAACTAGAAAGAAAATATGATTTGCTGATGTTTATTTAATAATTCTGTTCATACGTTCATGACTGATTATTTTGAGTTATACCTTTGGGAAATTTTGACATCAATACTAACTAGAATTTACTTCATTTAAGTTATGAGTGAATACTGCTGAGTCTTCTGCTATGTGGACAATAACTATTTCTAATGTTTTCCATTTTAAATGTCTAAATATTCTGTCTTCTAGTATATATTTTGTTACTTTATATTTAGGGGTTCAAGTTTTTTCTTTAAAATTAATTTAGATTCTGTATGGCTGGCAAATGATCATTCAATCTTTAATCAAATTAAATCAATTATTTGTCTATTGTCCTCCACTGATTGCTTCCTACATTTAATATTAATGGAAATTTATTTTTTGTGGTAATTTTTATTGGATATTTTATTTATTTACAATACAGATGTCATCCCCTTTCCCCATTTCCCATCCTTAGAATCCCCCATCCCATTCCTCCTCCTCCTTTATGCTTTTATACCATTTTAATTACGTGCATGTATTAAGGTCAGTTCTAGGTTATGGGTCTACCAATACAATAGATGCAAATAGTCAAGGAACAAGCAAGACCATAAACACAAATACTCAAAGAAAAAGCAAGGAACTAAACACAATTACATGAGCACTCCCATGATAAGTGTTCCTAAGGGCTTATCAGGGTGACCAAAGTATCTGAGCCTATTTCCCTGTCCTAGCCCAAGGTCATTTTCATGTCTGAAGCCTACTTCCTCTTTCTTGTCTAAAATTTAGGTTCCTGCCTGAGATTACTTCTTTGTTATAGCCTAAGATTTAGATTCTTACCTGAAATTACTTCTTTGTTCTAGCCATAATGTCAGATTCCTGCCTGAAGCCTACTTCCTTGTCCTTGGCCAATGTCATATTCCTGCCTAGCAGCCCATTTCCTTGTCCATGGCTCATGTCAGATTTTCTTGCCAAGCAGCCTCAAAGATCTCTGTTTCTCTCCCTTTTTAATTTCATTAACAAGACAGAGCCTGTCTTAGGTCATTCTGACAAGAATGCCTTCTTTACCTGTCATAGAATATCCATTATCAAAAGCAATGCACATATGTCTTGCCATGTAAATTTTATAATGGGGATTATCATCACTTTGTCTCTGTTGTGAACACCTTCTCTATTCCAATTAATAACTTTCTAGCTTTCTATAACACTAAGACTGAATAAATAGGAAGAAAATTAAATTAAGAAAATTGTTCTTTTTCAAAAGCACAATAACAATAAACTACTTCGAATCTTTAGCAAGAAGCCTTAAATATTTCAAGGTAAGATTTGCAGAACATTAACTGAAAGAAATTAAAGTATAGTTGATATGCTTTGGAACTGACACCATCCCCTGAAACTGTCAGGTTTTGAACATTTTGAACATCAATTGGTTGTACTTTGAAAAAAAAATGAATGTCCAATAGATATATGAAAAAAGATCAACTTATTTAGCTGTTAGAAAAATTTAATCAAAATTTTGGTAAGATTCCATGTCACTGCTCTGAAAATGATTGCACTCCAGAAAAATAAAAGGACAAACATTGGTGAGGATGTGGGAAGAGAAGGACTCTTGCATGGTGCTGGTGGAAATATAAACTGGGCATCCTCTCTGGAAATCTGTATGGAAATACTTAAATTATTAGAAAGAGAACTTCTAAAGTTTTGTATTTTCTGGATGTTTTTATGAGGAAGTCATGGTCAACATACAATACAGACATTCACACTTGCCTTTACAATGGTACCATTCAAAATAGACAAGCCAGCCTAAGTGTGTGTTACCAGATTAATGTGTTAGAAGGATACAAAAGAGAGTTTGTCAAACACTACAAACAATAAAATATGCCATTTTTAGGAAAAATACATAAAGCTATGGATCTTTGTTTTGAGAGAGCATAGTCTCTGTAAGTCAAGAATTGGGTCTTCTCTCATGTATGATGTCCATGTGTTTAAAAGAGACATGGCAATAGAGGTACCATTAAGATAGTGAATATGTAAATGCAGCAGGGAAAATAATAAATAAAGGAAGTGAATATAGTTAGAGCACATATTGCATGTATATAATCTCATAATAAAATTTACTTTATATAACAAAAATATGCTAATGAAGCTAAGTGGGCTAGGGAAATGGCTGACTTTACAAAATATTTTCCTTTTCCACATGATGAGCAGAGTATAAATCTCCAGAACCTATATAAAGACTCCAGCATGTGTATTAGCCATTTGTAATTTTACAGCTTGCCTTTTGCTTTCATTTAATCATAAGAATACAAACAACAAAATATGACATTTTAGGAAAATATATAGAGCCATGGATTTTTTTTTTGAGTGAGTATAGATAGTCTCCTTAAGTCAAGGATCAGTTTTCTCTCACATATGAAATCCATGTGTTAAAAAGTCGCTGCTTATTGAGACCCTCATACATGAGCCTCATATCTATGTTACTTTGCCTCTCCCACTTCAAACTCCTTCAATGAGCTCCCTATTCCTTCTAATCATTCTTGTTACATATAGATCTAAATATGTATATGTTGTATATTTAACCTACTAACTTCCTTTACTATTGCTCATATGTAAACATGTTCAAGGCTGACTTTAGCTCAACAATTAGTGGCCCTGTACATATTCAACTACAAGGTGGTTTCAGGTGGAATTTCTGCTCTTGGCACTGTCAAGTCAAGTGGTGGTATTATTGTCCTGGTCACAGTCTGAGAACTAGAGTGTTGGGATTTCATGGGTTGTTTTCCTTAGGCCTGAGAAGAGGACCAATACTTATCTTTTGCCCACACATATACATATACATATACATATACATATACATATACATATACATA
>NW_021604617.1:14695726-14705932 GCF_004785775.1 Grammomys surdaster
ACATATACATATACATATACATATACATATACATATACATATACATATACATATACATATACATATACATATATATATATATACATGGAAGATACAGATTACCTGAGTGTAGTGACAAGTTTCGATGTCATCATCTGTGGATGGCCATTCTCCATATTTGAAGTATTTGGACTCATTGTACCAGATTTCAATTACTTTTGACCAGGAAGAGGGATAATGTTCCATAAACATATTTTCTCCACAAAATGTATCTGAAATGAGGAAAAATGACTGTGTAATATTTTTAACAATTAGAATACATTGGCTCTCCTCCTTTTATTTCACAAATGTTTTCATGATCACCTAGGCATCATTTTAAAACAGGAAATAAACTCGTTTTTGTATCTATTTTGCTGAATGATCATGTGGTCAAGTCAGGTGAGAAATGTCACTGACAGATGATGAAAAAGTTTTGAAATCATGACTGCAGATATCGCAACCTCTTTAACCTAGCAGCTCAAGGATAATGGTCAAAGTCTGTATGAGCATGTGGGAGCTGGTAGTGAGCAGGCTCTGGAGTTGAAAGCAGTTACTAGAGTACACATTTTCAAAAGATGTTAGATTCATTTGTCATACATGCTTTAGGTAGGATATGGTATTGAGGAATGATCTTTCTTTCTCTAGAATACAAAGATATCCCCACTATTTAACACCATAGCATAAGAATACCAATAATCTGTAGGCATAAAGTTGCATTTGTATCTTTTAAAATTAGTTTGAAAGAAAGTATTTCTTACAGGGTTATGTAATTTTGTAGGACGCACTAAAAATTGGATTGTAGTTATTAATTTTATATAATAAAATGAAGCCTACCTTTGAGCACTCAGAATTGTTTATCTAGGTAGTTCTATATTTCCTCATACCTCAGTGCCCCCAAACTGAGGGAATCCCCCATTATGAAATTGAGGAAAACTGAGATAGCTTTGAAGAGAACCCTCCTAGATTTCCAGATGTACTCCATCCATTAGTGTTGCTGGTCATGGTTTCCTCCTGTTGATGAGTACTTAGACTATAAAACTAAAAATATCCAAATTTTTAAAAATTAAAAACAGTAATATCAAGTTGCCATTTATCAGCAAAGATAGGTGAGGGTCAGTGTTGATTAAATCTGCTAGCTTTCTCTTGTCCAGTTGTTTGTATGCATGCTTTTTTGGGGTATAATGTCAGGGGCAGCCTTGCTTGTACACTGAAGGCCTAAAAGCAGCAATAGGCCTAAGTCAGCCTGCTAACGCAAATCTTGGGCTTCTCTGGAAAAACTCTGAAACAGATAGCTGTAAGATACTGTAAACAGGCAGCTTTGGTGGAAATTTACCAGCCTGGATAAGAACAAGTAGTCATAGGTCTTGTGGATAGTCATAGACCTTGTGTAGCCTTGGTGGATAGTACCAACTTAGATAAGGTAAAGTGAATCATAGGTGGAGTCATAGTGACCTGTCCCCTGAAACTTCACCCAGTCAATACCCTGTTCTGAAAGATATCTGTACTCCCCTGAACACCTATGCTCCTGCATCATCCCCTTCTCCACATCCTGCCTTTTTGTGTATATAACCTCTGTGTGAAAAAAATAAAATCGGCAGTTTGATCAGACTATAGACAAGCTGATCTTCTCCTGTTTCACTCAGGCTCTCTTTCAGGTGATCTCCCCAGACCCCCCTGTTCAATGCCCTGCTGGACGGGACAGTGTAATTTATTCATTACCACTTTTTTTTGTTGTTGTTGTTTTTTTGAGACAGGGTTTCTCTGTACAGCCCTGGCTGTCCTGGAACTCACTTTATAGACCAGGCTGGCCTCGACCTCAGAAATCCGCCTGCCTCTGCCTCCCAAGTGCTGGGATTACAGGCGTGCACCACCACCACCCATCTCATTACCAATTTTGTTTGTTTAAAAGTAATTTTATCTAAACCGAACTACAAGGTCTCACTTGTTGAAGGATTGTTCTCTGGATACTGAGGCTGAATGGGTTCTAGGCACTTTGAGAAATGGAGCATATCTGACAGAGTTGGATCTTTGAAGGCATTGTTGTCAAGAATGTACTTTTTACCTATTTTTTTTCTCTTTCTATCCTGCTTCTTTTTTATTTGTGGTGAACAGCCTCGTCCACTTTACCCTCAATCAATTTATGTGGCCTCAGTTCTCTCTCAAAACCATGTGCTTAACTTTCTGAAACCATGACATAAAAGTAAACCTCCTCCCTTTAAACTGATCAATGTCCCCCCGCACCGGCATCTCATTCCAGTGTTGGAAAAACTATTTAATTAAAGTTGAATCTTGCAGATCCATACATACTTGGTAGTCTCCTCTCAAGTGAGTCACTGCACGACTTGTCACAGTACCTCGCCAAGATTCTAGCGTTTTCTGCAGCAGCTGAACTCCAACTCTATAAGGCAAGAGAATACCCAGAAACACAATGAAATTAGCTTTCACAACCTAATACTCTTGCTTTTTGTAAGGAAAAAAAAAGTGTGGGATTCATTACATCTTTTCTCGTGGAAACTCAACTTTTACATGGATACATTTTTCTTAAATATTCTAGTAGGAACAAGAAGACAAGTGTGCAATTCATTTCAGTTTCCTGTCATATTACAAATTCAAAAGTAGGTTATAACCTTCAGACCATAGTTCATTTCTTAGAATTTTAAGTTAAGGCTTTCGGGAAAACAGATCACAATGAGAAAGCTAACCCAATAACTTGTCAGTTGTTTTACATCTGTGCTGGCAGCTTGACAAATAATAGAGTCACCTGGAAAGAGAGAACAGCTCCTGAGGAACTGCCTTCATCATGTTCACTTGGGAACATGTCTTTGGGGACATATTCTTGATCAGTGACTGTATGTGGTTCTGGGTGATATAAGAAAGCAGGCGGGTGAAGTCATGTAACAGGCATTCTTCTATGGTCTCTTCTAGACCTTGCCTTGACTTTCCTCAACAATGCATTGTGATCTGGAATTATAGACCTAATAAACCCGCTCCTCTATGTTCCCTTAGTGTTTTATCATGACGACAGAGATGCAAACATGAAAGCCCTGGGCTTGTCCTTTCACCTCTTTGAGTTCTAGCATCTGTAAAGTTAATATGAAAGTTATGCCAAAAGTTTTGTTCAGTGGGCAGTCCTTACAATAAACCTGTGATATTCTGAGTCTCGGAATGTGTGCTCAGCATACAAATGACTTCTGTGAATACAAGCAGAGTCATATATCCCTACCTCAAATAATGATTAAAGCAAAGAAGTTAATGTCCCTAGAAGCTGTTACTAACCATATTCTTCTGCTCTTGCAGTAACTCAAAGGGGACAACAATGTTATTCTACATGTGACCATTTTTTAAATATCCTATCTTTTGTTAATGTCCATTGGTGTTTTTCCTGCATGTGTGTCTGTTTGCGTGTGTCAGATACCCTGCAACAGGAGTTTACAGATGGTTGTGAGTTGCCATGCAAGTGTTGGAAATTGAACCCTGATTTTTTTTGGAAAAGCAGCCAGTGTTCTTACCTGCTGAGCCATCTCTCCAGCCCCAAACGGGAGTTGTGAAGCTTTTAAGGGTCACAGAACAGAGAGCTTGAATCAGTTAATCTACAGTATCCTGAACGCTTCATGTGGGTGGGTTAAGTGTGGTATGTACTCACTTGAAGCATCGTTTTATAAACCACTCAGAAATACCTACATGGGAGTAGCGATGAAATCCTTGCCATCTTGCAACCAGCATCAACATAGTCTCCTCACAGCCTATGTACTACACTGTCAAGCACAATTATAGAATTTACATGGTTTACTCGCAGATTTTTGTTTAAATTCTCTAAGGATGTATGGACAATTGCAACTCTTTTAGACTCAATTTCCTCCTTTTCTGTGTTGTAAACTTGGTGTTTTAACAAAATTTTTAGAACACACTAATTTCACTGAACTTAATAACAATGTAGAAAGCAACATTAATATTATTGTTATCGCTCTTCAGACTAAAGGCAAGTTTTCTCATTGCTGTAAAACGATTAATTCTGTATGAGTGTATGCTGCCATCTAGTGGCTGTCTTATAGAATTACTTCTCTAAGTTTACTTAGCATCCAAAACATGTTTTGGTTTGTTTCGGGTTTTTTGCGTAAGAAAGATTACTTTTTGATGTGTGTGTCTAACTGAGAAAATTTAAAAGACCAAAATTACTTTCTGTATACAATAAGACTTCTCAATAGGAAGGCCTTCCTAGAAATAGTGTTTGTTCATCTGGCAGAAAGGAATTTGGAAATTACCCTTAATATAATTAAGATCAGAGTCCATGTCGATGTCACTTTTGAATCAAGGATTTAAAATTAAAAAAAAAAGATCATATTCTTGAGACACCTTGAAATGGAGACAATTGTAGTGCAAATTTAAATAAGCTAGATTACTTTTAGAAGTTACAAGAATAAGTTTTTGACGCTCACTATGTAGCCTAGGTTGAATTTGAACACCCGGTGATCCTCTGCCTCATCCTGGGAGTCTGTCTGAATACTAGTATCTAAATACGAACCAGTATTATTAGCTCAAGAACATTTATTAACAGTAGTACAAACATGGATACCTATGACAACTGATGCTTTTAACATAGATTATCATAAAGGTCTGCTAATTTTTAAGGTGGTCCAGAGATAATTTTTCAGAAGCTACATTTCTTTTTCCCTTGTTGCTTCATCTTCTTAATTTACAACAGTGTACTATCAATTAGGATCACCTTCTAGGGTAGTATTTCTCAACCTTCCTAATTCTGTGATGCTTTCATACAGTCTCTCCTATTGTGGTGACTGATAATCATAAAATTAATTTATTTCTAATTTATAACTGTAATTTTGTTATTGTTATAAACCATAATGCATATCTGCTATGTGACCCCCAAAGGGGCTGAGACCCATAGTTTGAAAACTACTGTTCTAGGGACTTCATTGCTATCTGGACTTCATCACTCTTGACTACCCAAGGATGCTGGCCAAGGACCCTAAGTTTGTCTTGTGTAGAAGCCCTCTGTTTTTCCACTGTCAAAGCCAGATCCCTAAATTTCTACATAGTTCAATGAAACCCACTACTAGGTTTTTTTTTCAGTATTTGTCTAATTTTTTAGCTATGAATTTGGACATCCTGATTCTCAAATACATGTCACATGTCTGAAGGCATCTAAGATTGACTTGGGACTGAGTCAGAATTGTTGCTCTGTCATGTACATGAGTTATTCACATCCACTTAGACTCAGTTTCTTCTGCTGTTATGTCATAGATTTGTTGTGATGACCAAACAATCGGCATAGTCACAGCTCATAGGACTAAGTCACAATGTAGGAAATGCCACCAGTGTCCCTTGCATCTCCACTAATACTGTGCTTTAAACTTACCATTTTCAGCATGTTCTTGGCTGGCGGGGACACTTGTCTCCTGAAGGCATTATGTGTATTGACAATTTCCTCTTGTGGTTCAGTTTGTGATTCTGTGATGAGTTTATTATAGAGAGCTCTATGCAGTTTGAGAGGCTATCAGAAAATTATTGATTAATATCACTTCTTTGAAATGGCCCTTGTCCCATGAAGTCTATTACATATAGATCTATAGACAATGTGAAATTAGAACTTACAGTGAACAAACAATAATATTTGGTATTCCGGAATTATTAGTATTCAAGTTTTAAGTATTTCTAAATCCTTGTGTTGAAAACAGTACACAAATTATGCTATTCTTAGAAAATTTCAAAATTATGATTCATACTTTGAGTCATATAAAATTTCTTGTTATTAGCCAATAGGAATCACAGAGGCTATAGCTTGACATCTCTTCACTGAATGACTCACTCCCTTAGCTCATTCTCTATACCATTGCTGAAAGCAATGCCTGTACTCTTTAAATAAACAAGGTACACTTGAGTTCTTGTCAAAATGTGTGTGTGTGTGTGTGTGTAAGAACCAACATCATAAGTGTATTTTGAGCACATGGCTAAGTGATCTTTTCACACTCCAGGTTTATTATATCTTTTTTTTTGTTTATATCTAAAAACCCTAATAGATTTTTTAAAACAAGTGGGTGTGTTAAAAAGTGTTAAGTAAAATTCCAACTCAGAATGCAGCTTTGAATGTATGACTCCTTTTAAAAACTATATACATTTTACTTCATAACTCATTAAGAAGAAAAAAAATGTTTCCTAAAGTAGTCTGTGTTCACATCAGTTGTCATAAAGGGTCTTTTTATATGTGTGGTTTATAAATACATATAGTTAGTTCTCAAGGATTCTTTTATCAGTTATCAAAGATAATGTGTAATTTGAGTGATGTATGTTTCTTCCTTAGCTTCCTCTGGTTTATTGAGATAAATTTAAGAATGGTCAGAATCCAAAGTAGTGTCTTGATCAAACAGAAGTCATTCAGGTCAAGAGAAGACATTCCAATGGAACTTCTACAGACTCCAGCCCCTTTCAAAGGATCATGCTAACAGGCTGCTGCAATCAGCTCTTGTCTACATTAAAGAAAAAATGGGAGACTCACAAGAATTTACAGACTTCCTCCTCTGAACATTTTATTTTTATGAAAAACATAACATTTGCCTCTCTGTTAATCTCCAAATATTTACAACCTCTATAATAAAACAATAAGCGAATGTCTATTTTTCTGATATTCTGTTTCATTTACTTTTATTAAAATTGAATCTCCTATGTAAATTCATCTTGTCCACCCAGATTTCTTTAACCATTTGATAATGGTCTAATATCCACATATCTGCCTGAAAACCTCTCAAGTCTTAGGTCCTCGTGAATTTTTTTCTGAACTCTGGTAGTGCTCATACCTTCTTATATTTGTGTTCCAAGTCCACTGAAGTAACCTAGACTACCAGGTCACAAAGGCACATGTGGGTTTCTGACTACCCACCTTTCTTTTTGTCTTTGTCATGCAGTCTATACTTTATGTTACCTCTAGTTTTTGTTGTCCTTCCACAGAGAAGGAGGAAAACAAGCAAAGAATCAGAAGGAAAGTTGAAGAAGCCTTCCATAACGCTTAATATTCAATATTCAGCTTCTTAGATGACCATTGAGTCATGGATATCATAGTAACACCAATCCATCACTCCAGTAGCTGATAAAAATAATATTATGTGATTGTTTTTTTCTGTTTTAAACGTCTCCCCGTGGCTCATGAGAAACCACACACACACACACACACACACACACACACAGTCTAGTTCTACAAAAAAATCTATTGACATTAAGTCAATAATTAGATAAATTATTAGATAAAGAAAATTAAGCTCCATGTAATTTTCCATGTCTTATTTGGGTTGCTAATGATAAATTATCATCCACTGATCACAAACTGGTAGGACACTCCACCTATTTTACCACTGAAGATGTTGGTATTTTTCCATGAATACTGAAGTCATCATTATCAATAACACCATCATCATCACCATCATTATCATATTTTGTAATTCTAGGGATTGAATTCTGGGCATTATATGTACAAGGCAAGTGTTGTAATACTGAGTTATATCACTACCCCAAAGGTTTTATTTTTATGAACAATCAGATCCAGGCATCATACATTGATTCTATTGCTGAGTCTCATACCTATCTTTGTAGTTGAACTTTTCAATTTCATATTTAATTTTAAATTATAACATTCTTAAAATCAAAAAGAATATAGCTCAAATGAAGACATGGTTATGTGGGAGGAAATGTAACAATAACAATATTTGTCTATTTTCTCCTATCTGGTTATGAAAACACATTGGTAAATTGTAAAGAAGTTCTTGTCTATGCTTTTATGATTTCTCCCCGCATCCTTCCTCACCTTTATCACATTCCATGCTAGCCTGCCTTCTTTTATTTATTCTTTCTTATTGTTTATAAAAAAAAAAGACATAGACTTGGGCCCAGTGAGTTAAAGTGGAATTTAAACTTTAAGCCTCAGCAATTCTAGTCATCAAAACTTGATCGTCAGTTGGGCCTTCTATTCTTTGGTTGCATCCTTGCTTCTTCTGTATTAAGAATAGGGCTTGTTGGGGATGGAGAGATGGCTCAGCGGTTAAGAGCACTGACTAATCTTCTAGAGGTCCTGAGTTCAATTCTCAGCAACTACATGGCAGCTAACAACCATATGTAATAGAATCTGATGCTCTCTTCTGGTGTGTCTGGAGACAGCTACAGTGTAGTCATACATAAAACAAATAAATAATTCTTTTTATAAAACAAAATAAGACTTGTTTAGCTGCATCATTATATGAAGCATTTAAATAACTGATACACCCCTCTCATACCTCTAGAATTCATCACAGGGTTGTTGGGTATCCTTAAGTAAAATATAGTTATGTAACATATAATCTTTACATACTTTGATAGTCTCAACAGGAACAAAGACAGTAACAAACAATAACAGGATGAGTTTCATTGCCATATCTGGAAAATATAAGTAACAAAATTTTAGATTATTCTTAATGTGTAAAAAACTGTTTTCTAAGAAACCTTGAACTGCTTTTATATTGTTAGATTTTTTTGTTAATGGGACATGAAAATAAGTTCAATATTATGCCTTAGCTAAAGGAATTCAGGAAATAATATATACCTGATTTAAATGATATGGACTCAAAATGTAAACTCCCAAATTTCCAGAGACTGAATATACACAACTGTGCATTAATAGAGAATTAAAGTAGCAAATGGTGTTTAGGTTGTTCATCAAATGATTAAAGCTAAAGAGATTATCCTACATTTTCTTCATTGATTTAAATTAATCCCATAGGCACCTAATTGTAAAAGAAAAGGTAAAGAGACAATAGCTGTAGCATAAAACATGAGACAGAATCAGTCAGTCATTTATTATTTGATAGAATATACAGAAGGGAGGAGATCATGTTACTACTGATGTATGTGTGTGATATAAAGATATTCTGTACATTTCTGTTACTTGGCTAAGAATAATTGTCTTTGTGCTATAACAAAATTGGTACTAATGAATCTTCATTCTTATTTAATAAAGATCATCAATCCCAAAGATACTAAAGAATATAAGCTTTTAAATGGGGTGGCACGTTTTTCTATTATGTTTATAGAAATATACATAATATAATATTATGTATATTTCTATAAACCTACTAGTTATCTTTTATCAAAATTTCTTATCTTGAAAAGCAACCTAATCGGTTTGTGAAGAATTAAATAGTAAGCAAGAGTACTTATGTTTGTTTCTGTAATCACATGATTGCCCTGTCATTGCTCTCAGCTATCTCATGTCCTCTGGAAAAATGTATCACATGAGGGATGCTTTACTAAATAAACCATGTAGTGTTGCTCTGCCTTTTTCATCAAATCCACTCTCTTCAGCTCCATTTTCTCCAGTGTTACCCACATTCTCACAGTCAACCACATGCAATCTTCTTTACACATAAAGGGAGCTGGGGAATCCACGCTGACAGGAAGAATAGGGGCAGTAACAACCAACTCAGAGCATTGCCCATAACAGGATAGTGAGACAATCCAACAAAACTGCGAAGAAGAGGAAAACAACATTCAAGCTAGCCATTTGTATTATAGTTAGGCCCAGATCTGCTACAAACAGCAGTTTCTTACATATATAGCTCAGTAGGTCAGTGAGGTAGGCCAACTCTGTCTTACAAAATTTACCTACTTCACTGTTACTCACATTTTTGTCCTACCTCAGGTTTGCTCTCTCTCTCTCTCTCTCTCTCTCTCTCTCCCCCCTCCTTTCCTCCCTCCCTCCCCCTCTCTCTTTCTCTCTTCCTTCTTTTTGTTTCTGTTTCCATTTTTCTTACTGTTACATCCCCAAAGCCTAGAGACAGACATGGGTTGTGATATTTAAAGTATCTTTCTCTCTTCTTTTTAGTTTGTCATTAACTCAAACCCCCACATGTATCCACCCTGTTTTTTCACTTCCTTCTCTTATCCCTATCCCCATGTTTACTCCCTCATTCTTTCATCTAAAAATCTGATACTGACCACTATTCTCACCTCGACTGCTTCGCTACTCTTCTATTCTTCTACTTGTCACCACAATAGCTAACCTGATGAGGGCCTTTAATTCCTTCAATCAATCAGTACTTAAAAAGTGTCTGCTTTCATAGTTACTAATGTCTGAATAGAAACTTGTTGCATACATTACCAAGGCGAGAGAGAGAGAGAGAGAGAGAGAGAGAGAGAGAGAGAGAGAGAGAG
>NW_021604617.1:14705942-14730586 GCF_004785775.1 Grammomys surdaster
GAGAGAGAGAGAGAGAGAGAGAGAGAGAGAGAGAGAGAGAGAGAGAGAGAGAAGAAATAAAATCAGGAGTTTAGAATATTAGTTGAACAGATGACAACATCACCACAACTTTAATACAACCAAGGGTCTACTGAAATCTGCAAACACATTTTCTCGTATAAGAGGAGCAGCCTGCATCGAAAGAAACAACCAAAATATTTAGCAGACATCTAATCCTGGTGGGCAGAGCCTAGCCCAGAGTGCTATAATCTGTTTACTTGCCTCATATCACGAATGTGAAGGCATATAATATACTATAAATGTCTTTAATTAATGATAAGGGGTAATGTTAGAAAACATACCTTACCACATATGTATGTGTACATGTTCATGTAAAAAAGTTTTAGTTACAAAGATATCTGTCACGAATGAATGAAAAAATCTCTGTTTTTGTAGCATACATAAAGGATTGAACACTAAAATACAGACCTGTGACATATTATCTGTGAATAATAGATTTAAATCACAAAAACTCCTATCTGAGCTCTGATAAATGATGGTGGGACCACTGGTTTCATGTAGGATTATGTTACTTTAGCACATTGGTCTCATACCAAGAATTTGGTTTAGCAAGGATTAGTTTGACTGAACAGAAAGGAGGAAATCTGCTAAGAAACAAACCTCAATCCTGCTTTGGCTACGGGGCTTTTGTGGTAAGGTAGAGTTGTTCACTCATGTTAATGTTCCTTAAAGAATCTAAAGTACAAAGAACTTAAGGGATGACCTTAAGTTGCTTAGAGTACAAATGGCACTTAGAGCAATGAAGTTGAAACAGGAAGATACTATTTAATACTTGCATTAAGGATTTTTAGAATGAAAATAGAATTCATGTAATGGTGAGAAAATTGCTATTAGTCTATATATGAGTATATGAGGTTACAGACTGTGGATCTCTTGGGCTCTGCTGGTAGACACAACTCAAAATCAGGAGTCAAAGGGTAGAGTGAAGGATCAGAAAGAGGCTGTGGTGTTAGCCGGAAATGGAGCCTGACAAAGATGCTGGCCTAAAAATAAGGATTAGAGAGCATGAATCAGAGGCAGAATAAGGCTTGGAGGAGAAATAGTCTCAGGGTAGAGGCCTTGTCTGTGTTGTCTGAGCCTTGTTCATTAGTTCGCTGGGACACGATGTAATCCAGAAACTGACGAGGGATGAGGATCCTGAGTATCTTGAATAAATCTCCATCGACCACAGGCTGCAAATCTGTAAACAAAGCTAATCTTTTATCTGAGATGCTAACTAGTTGTGTGAACTCAGTTAAAACAGAGACAAAGGAGTATAAACTCAGCATTTCTTTTTTGTTTGTTTCGTTTTTAAAATTGGATATTTTATTTATTCACATTTCAGATGCCAACACCTTTTCCCATTTCCCCTCCTTAGAAACCCCCTATCCTATCCCCCTCTTCCTTTTTGCTTTTATACCATTTTTATTACATGCAAGTATTAAGGTCAGTTCTAGGTTCTTTATGAACACTTATTTTGTCCAAAATGTGCAATCTTTAGTCAATATTATTTTTAAAAAATGGACAATACCCAAACCTGAAAAACTGACTACATAAACTTATTGTCCTAACTTTAAGCTTGGACAAGTGGGCCATGAACAATTAAAAGTTAATGTTTAGTGGGATGAAAGATAGAGGATATGGGAAAAACTTGAGAAGGATCAAGCAGTGCCCTGTGGCAAGTCTTCAAGAACACTTTCTTGTCTGGGAATTGTTAGAACATGACCTCTCATAATCAACTTAAATGAGGAACAGGCTCTTCCTTGCCTTGACTGAGTAACTGATCAAAAGAAACCTTGCCAAAAGACTGTTTCCCATATTTAAGCTTCTTTGCTTTGGCAAATATGTTAACTCCTACATTCAGCAGACTACAAGAAGGCAGTCAAAGCACAGTGGTCCAGCTTGATCACTTTGTACATACGGGTACACCTGTATCAATTCTACAACAATGAATATGCATACTGTATCTTTCAAATATCCAAGTATGTCTCTTATACCCCATTGTGTCTACATCCCCCAAATAAAGCAGCATCCTGATCTTCACGGCTATGTGTTGTTTTGATCAATACTTAACCTTTCTAGAGTTGACATAGGTATATCTCAATGCTAGCTTCTCTGCTAATAAGGCTAAATAAATCATTCATGGTGCATATGAAGATATTTGCATTTGTCAATAGCTATGTAGCAGTCCATCACATAATATGTATGTATGATACAATGTATCCATTTTATTATTCAGAGACACTTTGATGTATTTTCAGTTGGAATTTTAGTAAAAGTTTATAGAAACATTTTATGGATATATCTTTTGGTACAAACTTCATGTTCCTATTTTGGGGGTGAACTCTATAAACTAGAGTGAAACTATTGGGCTGTATAAGTGATTTTGTTTTCTTTAGTAGAGTTTTAATGAATGATTTCTCAAAGCAGTTCAATTTTTAGTAAATTCATGACTTTATAAAACAATTCCTGCTGCGTATCATCACCTGTTATCTGTTTTTGTTTGCACATAATGTTGTTTCATTACAATGTTTACTTGTATTTCTACCATGATGAAAAATACTGAGTATATTCTAGTGTTTTATCAGACACTAGGTATCATCTTTTGTGTAGCCTTTATTCAATATTTTATCTATTATTACAATTACTTCCTTATACTTTTCTTATTGGTTTGTTTAAATTATCCATATGTTCTTGATAAGCTTTCAAAATGTATCAGTTTTTTATTAGCTTGTGGCTTAATTTCAACTCCTTTTTCTCATTTTTGTTAGTTCTCCAGAATTCCATACAATGTGTTTTCATCATATTTGCCTCCTTCACCAACTACTTCCACACCCATCCCTTTCTTTCTTTAGCTACCCAACTTTGTGGTGTTTTTTTTTTTTTGGTTTGTTAGCCTGTATTTTAACCCTATAAAGCACAATTTATGCTGGCCATATACTCTTGAATATGGGATCTAGCATTAAAGTCTATTCAACTTACTAGGTTTCATATCTTCAAAGAAAACAGACTGTTTTTCAGAAGGCATCATTTGCCAACTATGGGTGGAACTTCATGTCCATTTCCTTTCTCTGTGTTGGAATTGTGTCTGTCTTGAACTTGCTGCTAGTGCCATGTCTTGTGCATTCTATGACAATCCCTGTACATTCATACCTACAATATCGCTGCTATCTTCAGAAGACAATTTTTTATAGACAATGTCCTTGAATCAAATAACTATTTCTCCCTTTTTCTCAATAATTTCTTGCTTTATAATGAGGGTTTATGGAATAGCTGTCCAATATCTTATTTAGTAAATGTTTTAAAAGTAGATATTAAGTTTTAGTTTTACTTACTACAGCTAATGCTATGTTTGTATGTCTCTGTGTATAGGAATGTTTGATATTTTTGTTATCTGAATAGACAAATTATGAAAGAATTTATTTTGGACATTGACCCAACCTTTATAAAATATTGAAGAATAGCAAAGTTTGAAAATTTGTACTACTAAATATTAAAACTTACTATAATGCTGGCCATGGACAGCATTGGTGTCATAAGTTTAGAAAAACTGATCAAAGGACTATTATAGGATATAAAAATAAATTTACACATATTATCATCTGACTTAAGACAAAGGCTAACATGAAATTGAATAAAGAAAATTCAGTGGAATATATAATTCAAAATAATGAATCTGAACTCTATATCACATTTTAAACAAAAAATATGTTTTACATGCCATATATTTAATAGTAAATAATGCATTATTTATTGCAGATTACATGTTTGACAAAAGTCCACACTTATTTTGATAATAGCCTACTATACGAGTATCTAGTCATAAGTTTTGAAATAAATGATCATCTTGTGCTTTCTCTTTTTAACTTTTGTAATACATTTAATTCATTATCTTCCACACTAATGTCTACTACATAAATAAACATGTACTCAAAGCAGTATAGAATATATACTGAAGGCAATATTTTCAAAAATCAGAGAACAAAAGAATGGCACACACAACAGGAAACATAAGTAAAACAAAGAGAACATCACAAGAGGAATGAAAAAGGGAAAGGCACAGAGAAGAGACACTGCTGAAGAAGGCTTGGACAGGTATGATTTTTCAGGCTACACGCTCTCTCATGAAGATACTGAAGCCTGGAATAAAGATTAAAGAACAGCAGAAAGAAATTTAAACAGCTAAAAGTTGTGCTCCTCCTCCAAGACCACAATGTGTTCTGTAAATTGCATTTCTTATGTAAAGTAAAACTGTTTATCCACAGAATGATTCATGATTCCCCAACATAAACTGCAGATGCAGGACTGTGATGTTCCTCTGCTAACTGCTTATTTTGACCACAGTTTCAAATAGATTCAGATGAAATAAAACGTGTCCAGACTCCACTAATCCACAGTTTGAAGCTTTACACTTCTAGCGGGGATGCGAACAACTTCAGCCTCTCTGGAAGTCTGGAGGGTTCTCAAAAATCTAAAAATCGGTTTATCACATGACACAGCTATACCACTCCTGAGTATGTACCCAAAGAGCTTCAAGTCAATATATTTCAGAGACATTTGTAAACCCATGTGATGTTTCTTCTAACAACATACACATAGATAGCAAACTACATAATCAAATCCTTTTCAGCCAGAAAGAAGAACATAGTCATGTCTTTCAAATTAAGACAATCTCGTAAGACAAACTGTACATCTTTTCTCTCTTCTGTGATTCCTTGATATCATATAGGTACCTAAAATCATGTACAGATATATGACATACAAGTAGCAGTAAAACTGTTTATTGTAGAAAGAGATTAATTGAAGGGAAAGGAGAGACAGGGAAGGAAAAGAAGGTATGGGGCAGGGAAATTTACTCAAAATATATACATGTATAAAATGTAAAACTTAAGTAAAGATGTCCAAATTGGAGCTATCTGATCTTACTCCAATAGTTTTTGAGAATGAACTCAAAAAGTAACATTATCTTGGACAGAATATATTGCTCATAAATCCTATTAAAATTGCAGAAATGGTGGACCTTTGCTTTAGATCATGTCAACATTAACAGACTTTTTATGTAATCGATTTTATAGCAATACTGCTGAACTGTTATATATCCATTTCTTTTACAGTTAAATGGACTGAAATATGATGTATAACTTACCCACATCCATGTAGCTCTTAAAATTCTGTGCTGATGCAAACCTGGTCTTTGTCTGTACAGTGTACTAATGAGTTAAATGACATTTCAAAAAGATCTGCTCAATGAGGCAGTAAGTACAACTGCTTTACCAGATCAAAGAACAGCAGCAGATATGCTTTATCACATGTTCACAACAAAACTATAGCCCATAAATTTCAAGTAAAGATTATGAGCCTATTTCTAGAACATACGGTGACCTAGACAACTTTATCAGTGTTAAATTTTTGTACATAGAACACACTGTAAAACTGTGCTGCAGGATCCACAGAATCACAAAACAATAGAAAGATTCCTGAAAGTCTCAGTAGTGATAAAGAAAATGAAAATATTTTGTCAGTTTTATTTCATTTTCTAACTCAGAAATAAATATGCATTGAAGTGTGTGTGATATAAATATGTATGTTCATGTGTATATATATTTGTGTTCATATGTATGTTCATTTATATTTACATGTGAGTGGAGGCCAGAGGTCAAGGGGCAATGTAGGGTATCTTCTTTATTTGCTCCACACTTAATTTTTTTGAAATGAGTTTTCTCACTGAGATTAGTCTATATGACTGGGCCAGCAAATCCCAGAAGTCCTCCTAACCCCATATCCCCAGAGCAAGGATGAAATCAGTATAAGCAATCCCACTTGTTTTTGGAGTATTCTGTACTTGATTGAATTCTGGTCCTAATATGTATCTGGCAAAGACTTTATCTACTACATCATTTCTCCACACTTTTATTAAAATTTTATTATTAAGTATGTTTTTTTCTTCATGTTTGGCTGATTATGAATAGCAAACACACTCAGTGTGAAATCTACCAAGGATTTTCTTTAGTGCCTGGTGTGTAGTGCTTGCATTGCATTAATGAGATGATACTAAGATATTCGAGTTAAGTTGAGATGAACCAAAGATGCAAAGAAAGCTAGTCTACTCTCACAAGGATCTCGGTGATGACAAAAAGCAAATATCTACAAGAAGATACGATTCTGATAAAAAGAGAAAACAACAGAAGTATATGGAAAGCTAAGTATTCGAATGTCTCTTGAGTTTGAAGATAAGAAGTAAAATGAGCTTTCAAAAGAAAAGAATGACATTTCAGACCAATAGATTGAACACACATATAAAAATAGAAAACCCACTCTAGAATGAATGCTCTGAATTTGTCATATCCTTGCTTTTAATTTTACTTATTATCCCAGAACCACTAAAGAAGAGGGCCAGGAATTGTTTGACTTGATTGTGATTGCAAACAAAAATAAATCCAAACTGTTCTCAAGTGAATTTTAGGGAGCCTATCCTATTTATCCCCTTTTGCCTAGGCATAATTTAACACGCAAATGATTAAAACCAGAGACACTTCAGAAAAGGACATAAACAATAAGAATGTTTATTTGACCTTTTTTATCTCTCTCTGTCATCTATCTGTCCAACTTTCACTTATACACCAATAACTTTTTAAAACATATATATTCATTTATATATGTAAATCTTTCTGCATAAAATTATATTGAAAACGTTCTCTCCATGCCTTTTCTATTTTTCCACTGTATATTAACAAAACATTTAATGAAAATATTTATTTACATATTTCTTTAAAAAGGTGACTTAAGTATCTATAAAGGAAGAAAATACAAAATAGGTAGTAAAGAGTTACTTTGTGTTTGTTCTCACATGGCAGTTAAATGAAAGTTAAAGGAAAAAATAGGCTTTTAATACAGAATTTTCTTTTCTTGATAAGGAAATTGTAATGAATGCCTAGAAATAGTCTGCAAGAAATGAAAACTAAGTATCACTTAAAACTTGCTAACCTGTAACCAGAATTTGGCAGAATGACATTATGTTGATAAAGTACTAAAAGTTATCTAAAAATTATTTAAAATTTGTAGACAAGGAACTTTGCTTGATTGCCAAAGTACACAGTTTACTGAGGAATTTATTTGCCGGTGTTCTAAGAAGAAAACAGGAAAAGAATGTGGTTTCTTCAGTAGATCAGCCTGCTTTATGGATTGGAAATGTATGATTGTCATTTATTTCCTGCTACACTGCTATTTACAAAGAAGAGTGTTGACTCAACACCAAGTCAACTGTTATGGAAACTTAATTGTTTTGGTGGTTTTTTTTCTGTTGGTCCTGTCAATCTCTGGCATTGCTCTACCCAACACAGTGCTGTCTGTATTTATATCACTGATGACTTCATATAGAGTAGCATCCAGCTTTAAATATGGTTTCAAAAGAATTTGGAAAGTGTTGGAAAGCACAGAGTAACTTGATTTGCATGCAAGCCCCAAACATGGTGCCAGTTGGCTGCTTTCTGCTCATCTCCCTCCCATTTTCATAAATTGTTCTCTTTCTGCTTCAGCTTTTTAGCATAGTAGAAAATGATCTAAACTGACTTTTCTGCTAAAACAAAGAATCAAGACACATTGGTTTAACATATGATGTAACAACATGATAGGGTATTTAAAATTGGAGCTATCCCAAAACACCCTTGGGAGATAAATAAAGAGTAATGTGTTTGTGAACACATCCTGTTCATGAAAATAAATGCATTTAAAAGAAACTTTAAAATCAATCATTCACTCAGAAATCAGCTACCAAACGTTTAGTAACCATAAATGTATAATGAAACAAAGACCCGGTATCTATGTGCTAACTAGGATCAAAAGTGCTTTTATCTCAAAACTAATTACACATATTCTAGCTAAAAAAACTCATAGTGCAGGATTTAAAATTGGCAGCATCTCTTGTGTGAGACTCTTTTGCTTATATGTGCATTCAAAATGTTTCTCTTGAGTCTACTAAGATGCCTAATACTGTAAACTTAGCTAAATGCTTAGGGCTAGTAAAGTCATGATTATTGGAAGAGTATCTATAACACGTATCTACTAGACCAGCTCAATCCTTACTTGATGAAGTTGTGGCCAATTTCTGTGGTCAATAGATAGGGGCATATGGCTATCTATACTCCTTATTATTTAATCCTCATTGAAAGTATTACAGTTTCCTCTATGCTTGGATCACATGTTTAGTAATCGCGCCTTCACAGGACCAAAGGCTTCTCCTCCTATTAATGTTATCCTCTGCTACATACAAGGCTAGAGCCATGGGTCCCTTCATGTATACTCTTTGGTCTATAGTTTAGTCCCTGGGAGCTCTGGGGGGATCTGGTTGGTTGATATTGTTGTTCTTTCTAGACCCACAGATAGGGCTTCAACCCTTATAAAATAATCTTCAACTCTTATCAAAGAAACTTCATTCTGAAATAGAAGGTGACCACTAAAAAAAACAAAACAAACAAAAAACAAATAATCAAATACATACTTGTGGAGCCCAGTTCTGATGGATATATCTGCAAAACACTCTCATACCTAACACACAGAAACACTACAAAGAGCTAGAAAGGTTATAAGAGCCTGAGAATCAAAGTATTTGCTTCTAGTTTGTGTTTCCTAGCAATGTCAGATGCCAAATCTCTATAGTCTTAACAACATATTTTCTCAAACATAAACTGAACAAGGAAGATTCCAGTGAATATGCCAAACTGAACAGAAGAGTCCACAAGACTTCAGTCCTACACAAAGAAGTATGCACAGAGGAAAACTGGAAATGGGAGAGTTCACCTTTCTAGGCAAGAGTACACCAATTGGTTTATACACTGCTTGATGGCCAGCTATGAAAGCATACCTACAGGTAGTGTTGTACAGACTGAATAGATTATACTTAGGAATTTAGTGAAATAGGAGGCCATGAATTAGAAAGAGAGGAAGAAAGTGCATTTGAGAGTTTTTGGAAGAAGAAAAGAGAAAAGGGAAATATAACTAAATTATAATCTCAAAAAATGTCATAAAATTTTTGTTTGTTTGTATTAAATGAGTTTTGTGTTTTCAAGTTGTTCTTCCCATGCCCTCATGCTCCTGTTCCACTGTTTGAAGACAAGACACCCTTGTGTATTAACGTCTTTTTCCCTAGCTGAACACTTTCTTATGAGAGTTTGCTGGGAGTTGATTATCATTCAAAAAGGTTCTGTCCACATAAAATTTAGATTCTATCATATCTAAACATCTTCCACATAAAGAATGAGGCATATAATTTTTATAATATAATTCTAATAGAATTATAATTTGTAAACATTATACTCTTGCTAACATACACCCATTTTGCTATTGAAACTGTATTTCCTGCCTATTCTTATAACAGTAATCCAGATATATTAAGAGTTTGAAACAATAAGCATACTCAACAGTTTCTGGGTATTAGTGACTAATATTTGAGTCTGATGTCTCATCAAGGAAAGTCGGGTGTCAGTAGAGATCACAGACAATTATCATCCCTGGGTTTGTCCAAGTTGATTCATTAATAATTTGAATGTTGCCTTTGTTTTTTCATGGGGAGCTTTAGGCATATTCCTGATTGTCCTACTGAATTCTGAAGATTATTTCAACTGGCAAACATCCAGGTTTCACAGTAAAATTTCAATCAAATTTTAAGAGGTTGGAGAGTTGGCTCAACGGCTAAGACTACTTGTTGCTCTTCTAGAGGACCTGAATTCTTATTCCCAGAACACACTTGTAGTGGCTCACTGAAACTCCAGATCCTGGAGACCTCATGTCCACTCCTGGTTTCCACCAGCCCCAGCATGCATGCATAAAAACATAAATAAATATTATATAACATGTAAAGTTTTTTTATGCCTGTAGCATTAAGAAGACTGAAATAAAGATATTAGCAACTTTGATGGAAAAGAAAAAGATTTTTGTTTGCAGGGCTAGGTAGAGAGACCTAAAGTATGGTATTTATATATTCCTGAGCAAGTGCTCCAAGAGCAGAATAAATTGTAGTGCTTTTAATGAGATTGAGATGATAAAGAACATAGCTATATGCCACTATCTACTGACCGGAAAAACTCTCAATGACTTGACCTAATGTTCCAGAGGCCAAATAAAGGCATAAGTACCATAAGGCTAGGATGGTCCAAGAACAGTAGAAAATCATTTATTTATTATTTTTAGAACAGAAAACTACTGTATTAAATTATCTTTAATAATATGTATTCATTAATTATGTGATATAATATTAATCTTATGTGATATATGATATATAGAAAGTAAAATGCCAGTATTAATACATAACTACTATATGTTGAAATATGAGGGCATGTAGGAACTTCACATATATTTGTCATGTCTTCACAGAAACTATAGAAGAACATTAATACCTTTTTTTTTATTAAGTGGTAAAGAAGAGGGAAAACACATGCAGATTAAAATCAATGCCATTCAGCCAGGAAATTAATAAGAGCAGGGGATGTTAAAACCTTAAATCTTATAACTACAAACCCCATTGTCCAGGAAATAATTAACGGTGCTACTGACATGATACAGCTATTGTATGTTAGTGCTCAGATCTGAATCACGGCTTCTTATATAATATTATCCACATCACAATTTAAATTTTCCTACCAGAGTCAATAATGTCTTCAAAGAATGGCATGAACTCAGTTAACAGAATTCTTCTGGGTAAAGACATT
Organism: Grammomys surdaster; assembly: GCF_004785775.1. NCBI lineage: Eukaryota > Metazoa > Chordata > Mammalia > Rodentia > Muridae > Grammomys > Grammomys surdaster. The sequence continues at coordinate 14,716,685 of NW_021604617.1, forward strand.
AGTTCAAATGATAAAAGTAGAAGATGCTTTCATCTGTTTGGTTAAGGGAAACAAAAAGAATCAGTAAAGTAATATTCTAAAATCATGATGTTTACTCACATTTTTTAGGTTTTATTAAAGAATATAGAGATGGAGATTAATGTCCAAAGGACTACAAAATTAACACATGAAAGAAACTATTTGGTAGAAAGAAAGACTGGACACCCCCAGCCTTCCTACATGGTGCAGAAGTGCTTGAGATAGCTTGTAAAAGACAAATGATCTATAACAGCCAAATCTTTTGTATTTTCCTTTGAGTCTGTAACTATCTTCCCACTTCTGGCTCATTTTTTTCCCTAAGAAATGTATTGCTACTAAACTTCTGTCAAAATCCTTGTTCCGTGACACAAGAATCAGAAAATTCATCGAACAGTGACTGAACTCATGTAGCCAATGATATCAACATAATGTATAACTAAATCAATATCAAAAGCATTTCTTTTTCTATTTTATAAGATTTTTGAGAACTTTGTATAGTGTATTTTGATCATATATAAATCTCCATTGCTTCCCAGAGCCATTGCCCTTGTCCTCCCCACCCAAACAATTTGTGTGTTCTCTCTTTTTCTCCCTCTCCCTCTCTCTCCCCCTCCCCTCCCCTTTCTTCCCCTCCCACTCCCTCACTCCCCCTCTCCCCATCTCTCTCTTTCTCAAAAAGACACTACTGTTCATATGTTCTTGGATACTCAGATATATGGTTTTCACTGTTGAATGGTTAACCCATATGGGCTTGATACAGTCAAAAAAAAAAGAAGAAGAAGAAAAGAAAAACAGCTTTTCTCTTTCAACAACAATAAATCACCATATCACCTTAGCTAAGAATGTGACTTCATGCTAACCTCCCTTCTCCAAACTGGGATTTGTTTAGTTTGAGCTTGCACAAGTCTTCTGAATGCTACCTCAACTGGTGTTATATTTGGAGCTTCCTGTGTTCAGAAAATACTTTTTACTTATAGTTGTTGACCAATTCTGGCTGTGTTTCTCTTCTTACACCTCTCTACAATGATTCCTGAGACTTGAGGGTCAGGAGTACACTATGGATGTCCTGTTTAAGGCTGAACATTCTGAAGTCTCATATTCTACACCTTGATGGATTGTGAATTTTCATGTTAATCACCATTTATAGCAAAAGATATCTTCTCTAATGAAGGTTGAAAGATCCCCTAGTTTATTAGTATAAAGATAAGTTACAAGGAGTTTGTTCAATGTTACTTTTCTAAAAATATGCATAGAACCTTCTAACACCAGTGAAAGCTAGCCAGTAGGAATTAAGGTAACCCATTTCTGTCCCTAGGTCTTTAATCTTTTATCCTTCATTATCTAGAAAGTGCATCATTACCATTTTAGTAACTTAATTTAAACTACTTTTAAGTATGTGATATATTAGGAAGTTTCTACAGTAGTAATTTCCTATATGACTTTTTGAAATGTCTTTAGTGTAAGTTACCTATCCCTGTGTTCCTCTTTCACCCTACACTTATACTCTCCTAATCATAAAATATATTCGTTTAAGCTTTATTTTTATTTATTATTTATATGAGGTAAATGTGTCTTAAAGTGTATCTGTCACATGTTTGTGAGTACCCACAGATATCAGAAGAAAGAGTAGATCAATCTGAGACAGAGTCATATGTATATATAATCTTTATTCTTTTTTGATAATAGACATGTAGGCTAATTTTATTCCTGGATACTGTCAGCAATACTATACTAAGTATGATGTGTATGGATCTTTGTTGCATGTCCATTTAGAGTCCTATTGGTATATACCTAGAAATAATGTTATTGAATAAATCTTTTTTCAACTTACTCCTTAGGTTTTAGTCTTTACAGATATTTTTGAAACACAGTCAGGATAAACGTACTCTCCTGTTGTGGACACGTTATTCTGTTACTTACTACAGGACCAATGGTGTTGTCTCATTAAAATATTTCTAGGAATTCAGAAGCAAAAGTGTCCAATTGGAAGAGAAGATTTTCTGACATTCAGTTTATGGTAGTTTCAGAAGTGCCTAGAGTGATGTTTTCATTGAACATGCAGATGTAAGATAATTACAAGCAAATTTTAATTCTCATGAGAAGCAAAATGAAGAAATTCTCCATAGTATCAACTTAGATTAATCTCCTTCAGCACAACCTAGAACAAAAGCTAACCAAAATAATAGTCCAAACTTTAAAGATATTACATATACACACATAGTGCTTGACTTACAACTCATGACACCTGAAGCATCTCCCAGGATATGCTACATATAGGCAAACATTGATAGAAACCTACAATGTAACACATGCCTGTATATCTTACAAAATATGAAGTTGAAGCAGAAGAATGTTTGAGCCTTAGACTTAGAGATCAGTCAGAACATTGTAGTTAATCCTTAAAATTTTCTATGGCCAGGAGCTGTAGTTTGCTGCTGAAGTCCTTTCTTAGCATATAAAAAGGCCTGTGTTCAGTTCCCAGAACTATCCAAAACAAATTAATAATAAATAAATAGCAATTATATGTTGTGGATAGCCCGGCCCTTGTATTTTGATACTAATTCCCCTTTCCTGTGAAAGGCAGTAGAGGAGGTGTGAGCCATTACACAGGTGATTTCTAGTGAACCTTTTGCCCATCTTAATTTGTAAAATAAAGGCTGGAGCCAGTGATTGGGCAGAGGAAGAGGAGGTGGAGAAATAAAGGTTGGTGGGAAGAGAGCAGGGGTAAGGACGACTGGAGGAAGACAATGGAGGAGAAAGACAATGGAGATGGGACTATGATGACTGGAGAGAGAAGAGAGAGGATGACTGGGGATAAGAGAGGAGAGAGACTGCGGAGGACGACAGAGGAGAATGACTGGGAAGCAGGAGGTAGAAGGACAGACACAGGGTCTGGAAAATCCTCAAGTTATAATAGTCTTATAGCTGGGGAACAGAGCAAGGAGTAGGGGTATCTGCCCAATCTAGGCTTACAGAATATATTCATAATTACTGAGTTGTGTTTTCATTGACTGGTCCTATTTGGGATGGAGATTTAAATATTTCCTGCAACAACTATATATTTAAAAAGAAAATCTGGGATGCTGTCATGCTGCCTCAGCCTCCTAGCTTATCTGTAAACTTTCTGAATTCATTTTGAAGTTCTAATACTTTTGAATAATAGTAGCTATGATTGCCTACATTTTACAAACAACTAGACTATGGTTCTGACAGATAATTTCAAGTCTCAGCAACTTAAGGCAGATAAACTGGAATGCAGGCACTTTAATTTTAGAGTATTTTTTGTATCTGATTTTCTAGGGTTTCATATGATGATTTTAAAAAGACAAATACAATTAAATAAAAATAATGATTCCCACAAATATTTTCAATGGTGGTAATATGTCTAACTAATTTGTAAATGGGTCACTAAAAAATAAGTAGTAGACTTATAAGTAATTTTTTCCAAGTTTGGAAAGACTTTTTAATGTATCTGCAATTAAATAACAAACAAAAAACACCAGACCACATTAACAGCATTAACAACAGCAACTCAGTTCCATGTTGCTTGTGTCTTACTGCAGTTATTCTATGCTGGCTAGATGGCTCTGTGAGTGCCATCAAACCTGAAGGTCAGACACTGATACTAGGAACACAAGTGGTAGGAAGAGAGAAAATTGACTCCTGAAAGATAGCCTCTATTTTCTACACATATGCCATCTCAATACACACACACACACACACACACACACACACACGAATAAACAAATAAATAAAAAAATATACAACCACACTAACAAAATGCAATCATGTATTACTTAGTGATAGAGAGTCCATCTCATAAATGTATAACTAAGTAGTTTCCTTCTATGTTCATGATAAAGTACACTTAGATAAGGATGGTTCAGTTTCCATTGCTGTAATCCAAGTCTCTACAGAAGAGCCCATTCTTCTGCACTACAGAACAGCCAACTATTGTAATGAGTATAATAGACAACTGTATTACACTGTGCTTACCTAGCTCAACATAGCATATGTTAGTAAACACGGTGGGTTAAAAACAGAAAGCGATTATACCTGCAAGAGAGGAATACCGTGAATGAAGCTAATAAGACAAGAACCTTCCCAAGATGACTCTGTGGCTCATAATTAAAGGGAAGGTCGAGGACTGACTGACTGACTGTATCTAATATAGACTTATACCAAGTAGAATCTGAAACACATTGAATTTATAATGTAATTATTTCTTTAAAAATGAATCGACCCTAGCTAATAATTATACTTTTGCTCTACAATTTCAAGATTTTAACATTTTAACCCTTTTTAAAATAATAAATCAGTCAGAACACAAATACATTTCAGAACCATATGAAAATTTTCTGTTTGTATGATCTTATTCTACATGTTTTCCAACTTATTTTACTTTTCATTTAAATATTTTAGTTAAGGATCTTCAGTTCAAGCATGCACTTTTTTTTTAGAACATCAGTATCAGTACCAGGCCCTCTGAGTAGATAAGGAATGACATACCCACTGCTCTTTATGAAGGAGAAACCATGCTGGATTTGAATTAAGATTAGCCATTGCTACTACTAATCAGATCTCTGGATATAATAATAGTATTAGGAACATAATTTTGTGGCTCTTGTTTTCACTGAAAGATAAAATAATGACAATATCTTACAGTACGTATTTGCTCTAGAAGTTTGAGGATCATTTAATGTGTAGAGAAAACCAGTATTAGAATAATTTAATCAAGTTAACCCTGACTTATTAGGAACTACCCTCTGGTTCTTGTTCTTGTTTCTCTCTCTCTGTCTCTGTCTCTGTCTCTCTCTCTCTCTCTCTCTCTCTCTCTCTCTCTGTGTGTGTGCATATATATATATATATATATATATATATATATATATATATAATTTCTCAGTACTCTTAAGCCTCTCTGTAGTATTTTTACATAGTAAGAATTTCCTTCACAACAGAGGATTTCTGACTATTTTAAAGGAAATAGTAACATTGCTTCCAGTTTCTATGCTTCTTGATTTGAGTTGTAAAATTACCTCTTTCCATACACATATGAAAATTTTGTTTTACTTTGGATAAAGATAATTGATAGAGACAGACATTTACTGACTACGTTCTAATGGTTTTAAGGTCTACACAATTTTCCTGCAGTCTTTGGTGACCCTACTTCAGTGTAACCCAACTCAGACATCTTTCTTATCATTATTTCTTATTATAGTAGTTCTTTCTATAATCCTTTAATAAAAGTGTGTATCTACTAAATCTACTCACTTATTTACATGAATTAGGTGGTATGAGTTTATATTAAATCTGTACAAAATTCATGAGGTTTGCCTTAAACATTCTAAATACTTCAAGTAGAAATTTTTGGAAGTCTCCCCTCTTTCTGACTGCTGAAAAAAATGTTAGGGAAGAGATGAGTCTTGGCATGGTCTTCTAGAAGGATGGAAAGTAGAATTTGAGTATACTTATCTGGTGTGTAGTAATTGTACACAATTCAGTCTCAATTTTGTTGTTGGTGGTGGTGGTTCCTTGCCAGCTTTATCCTATGCTTCATTTTGCTTAACTCAAACCCTATCCTTGTTTAACTTCTGCAGTGTTTCAGATGACTTCCTCAGCAGGAGAAGAATTCACTGGCATAGATAATAAATAAAGATGGTAGACTTTTAACAAACAATTACAAGTCTTTTATTCCAATCATCCATAGATCTGTATAGTAACAAATTTAAATTTGTTACTATATGTAAAAAATAGAATGTTTTTCATTATGTAAAAAAAAATAAAATGATGTGCTTTGAATTTAATATTTCCCACATTATGTTTCTTATATGACAAACTAACAAACATATTTTTATATATCTAATATTTCTGAAATATACATACATTTATTTTAATTTTTCTGCATATATCTTTAAAGGCAACAAGTTGACTGAATATCAAGTATTTTTAGAATGATAATCATGAAGTTCCATGTACATTACTATAGCCAACCACACAGAGGCTAGTTTCTAAAAATCACACTTTACGTAAAATGTGTGTTCATAAGAATAAAGGCATTCTTAAAAGTAAGACATACAGATATTCCACAAAGAGCTTTCCTGTATCTAAAAGGAAAAATGACTCAGGACACAGGAATACCTTTATTTAGAAGTAGGTGAAATGTGGTATAATTTCAGCAGTAACACAGAGCAGTGCAGATGGGGATGGAGATGGCCAGCAGATGGTGCCAAGGCAAGAACAACAGATGCTGGTGAGTGAGAGCTGAGCAGATGGTGCAATGGCACAGGCCACGTCAGCCTCCACAGCAAGAAGTATAATAAGTTCACGGTAGAAGATTCTGGAACAGCTGTCCTGAAGCTAGTACAATATGAGGTCATTAATTGCAATGATCATTTGTTAGTGTGCACCGGTGTTCAGTGTTAGTCAAAGCCAACCAATAACTATCGAGAAAGCAGGAAAATATCTTGTAAAAATAGACAATTATTTTATGATTTCTGCAATTTGGGATAGTAAGGTGTTATTCAATGTGTATATACTAATGGGTAGAAGAGAATATAAAAAAAAAACTAATTTCTACACCATGCAGTAGTGTTGATATTGTCATGCTTTACCAAAATATATAATATCATAACCCTTTTTGCCCACTTTTTATTATGATATGTTAAAAGTCAGATGTATCACAGTACTACTGAATGTTTTCTAAGAATTAGAAATTCTTGTTATTCTCTAAATACTTAATTCAGAAATATGTTATTAAAAATTGTTTTTAATGGATCCACAACACTAGAATAGAGTGCTCACCAATTGATAATTAATAGAAATTTTAAAAATGTCCATATGAAAAATTTTAACTATAAAGGAAAATGTTTTTTGTTTGCTTTTTACTTTGTTTTGATATTTTTTGCTTTTGTGTATGAGAAGTCAGATGGCTTCATCTATAGCATGGTCCAGGTTCTCGAAGGCTTCCTTTGCCACCTCTCAGTGGCTTCTATCTTCTTCACCTCTCTCTAGAAACCCTGAAAGGTTTATTCTATAAGCAAATCTTAAGTGATCTCCTCCCTGTGTTATAAAGCCCAGTATCTCCTAGCCAGGAAATGGTTCCTTTTACAGTAGGCAGGTCTCTATAATTGATTAAGATATTCCTCCATAGGCATGTCTAGAGGCCCATTTTCCACGTGGTTAGATTCTAGTGATCCAGTCAGCTTGACCGTTAATACTAACCATCACATCTACCCAGTATTTGCTATGAGGATGAGAAGTATATACAACCTAGAAATGTAAGATTTTATTTTTAAAATGTTTTAAAAATTCCCTTTATTAAATTTGTATGTTCATAGGCCCCTTCCTTTCTGTGGTCTCCACAGATCACATCATGTTAAATATTTCCATCATAATGACTGACATGTGGAATTAGAATATCTGTTTGTTTGAAATAGAGTTTTACTATGTAGTCCTAGTTGGCCTAGAACTAACTATGCAGACCAGATTAGCCTTGACTTTGTGGTGAACCTCTTACCTTGGAGTTAAAAATTCTGGGACTGTAAGTATTTGTCATTACTTTCATTTTATTGATTGATTGATTGATTGATTGACTGACTGACTGATTGTAAGAAGACTAAGCTGATTCCATGACAGGCTTCAAATTGACAATTAAGGAGACTAGGCCTAAATCTCTGTTTCCAAGAACTTGGCAATTCGGGGCAAGTCCAAGCCTCAGCACCTCCCCTGTCACCTGGCCTGAGGCAAGCACAATGTCAGAAGCAGTTTCCAGATTTCCTCAGTAACATTTTCTAGACTTCCTCAACAAGTTTCCATCCCCCAATCCCAGATAATGGAATGTCCATAGACATGGACTCAACAGTTAACATAGAGGTCACCTACCCTAAAATTCTCTAAAATGCTTCAAATCAGTCCTGCAAGCTCACTTGGGTGACTCTCTATTCTGGTAATGGGAGTCCCCAGCATGCTGGACTACTGCAGAATAAAACACTCTTTGTGTTTACATACTATTGGAGACTATGGTATCATTCTTTAGTGGATCATGGGCCCTTGCAATTTTAGTATGCTAGATTCTGTTGAGTCTTCATAGTATACTGAGTACTCATGTTTTAGGATGTCTACAAGGTATTTCTTAGGAGAGAAAGATTGCAAGAATCAGGGGATATAGACGACAGCAGTGAAACACTTTGTTCTGATCATAACAGGATCATTGCACATATAAGTATAGCTCTGACCATACATGCATGATGTGAAAAAAGTCAGATTAGCCAAGATCCTGGCATAGATTGTGGATGTTGTGGGTGAGATGTGGCAGAGTCTGTTTTCTTCGGGGAACCAGACCCTGTTTGACTTATTCATGCTTCAGAATACATTTACACACCCCTGTGTGTCCAGACAGTGAAATGTGGACCTGGTGTGTTTGTTAAAAGCACAATTGAAGTTGGAGACAAGTGGTGGGATGATAGTGGAGGATTTAGAGGGGAGGCAATTCAGTGAATTTCATCAAATTGCATTATGTACAAGTATGAAATTTTTAAAACAAGAAAACATATTCACCCCCATAAAACCTATTAAGTTTATATTAAAACTATTGTAATTTTTGTTTTATTTTAGTTTATTTTTATTATAATTCTTATTCATTTGATTTGTGGGACTGGCAAGAGAAATAAGGATCACAAATATCAGGCAAGGGCACTACTACTGAGGCTATTTGTTTTGAGACAAGATTTTTATTACTAACCCAGTCTCACCTTGAACTCGCTAGTCTGTCTATCCCTGCTGGTGTTAAACTAGAGCTTACAGCACCATATCCTGCTGCAATTTTGTCTTAAAATAAAAGTTATATGACCTGAAAATTCATGGCTTCCAATTATTTGTATGATATTTTATTGTTAACTCTTAAAGTTATTTCCATCTATAGTATAGCTATGTGGTAGAATCACAGTAGAAACAGTTCTTGATTTGCCATGGTTTAACTCTATGTTTTGTGTTTTTCAGCCTAAGGAGAATGAAAGTTTAATTCCAGTTTTGAATTTTGATGCTTACCTAGGCTATCAGTATACAACCCCATGATACTCTCTGTGGATTCTGGTACCTGCAGTGAACAAGGTTCTAGCTGAGGATAAGCACATAATATGTGGCATGTGCTGTGATGCTGAGGGAGGCGCCTCAGTAAATCATCTGTATTCACTTTTGACTTATTCTTAAATGTGTATTATTAGAGTCCAGTGGACACCTTCGCAGACCTCCATGTTCCTTCACTTTGAAACAAAGGATTGGGCCAGGGATTCATGGACAGTGGTAAAAATAACGACAGTTCATTAAGAAAATGCTTCCAAAGGTTGATGTTTGCCAGAGAGCTGAGGAAAGTTAGAAGTTCAAAGGACTTGAGTCCTCAAATTCTTCAAGGAGTCATTTATATCTTCTCCCTTATTGAAGATTCAGGTATTTTGAGTATAAAATGCTTTGTCCCTTACATGTAGTCCTAGTGGGGGAGGTCCTTCAGTCTTTCTGTCAACTGGCTTCTTTATTAAATCAATTTTGAGTTTCTCTCTCTACCCTACTCCACTACTCACTATAACTTTTCCATCTTAAGAACTGTGACTTTGCTGTAAGTGGAAAAGCCTATGATTAATGGAATTATGTTGCACAGCTCGTTTTGGTTCTACCTTCAGAAGTATAATGCTGCTTATTTGAAATAGGTCATGGTGCAGCTACTTAAACCACCAACTAAAACTACATTATACTGTTTCCTGGAGGGGCTCTTGTTAGACATTCAAAGGAGCTCTTTTGTCTGTAAAGAGGTGTCTGCTTGTATTCTTGGTGTGTGTGTGTGTGTGTGTGTGTGTGTGTGTGTGTGTGTGTGTGTGTATGTGTGTTTGTATTTGTCAGTATTTAGGGTGTGGATTTGTGTATGCAGTTGTAATTTTAGACTAAATTTTCCACACCTGTAGAATCAACTAACTGAAGATGAAGATATTCCCAACAAACACAGCACAGCTGACTGAATAAGTTCAGACTTTCTTTGTTTACCATTATCTGCAAACAATCCAGTTTGACAATGGTTTGCATATCATTTAGGTTGTGTCAGACTTTAGAATAATATTTTTAATTTAAATATTTATGCAGTAACTGGAGAAATGGCTCCACCATTAAGGACGTTTGCCTCACTTGCAGAGGACCCATCTTCTGTTCCCAGCACTCATACCTAGTGGCTCACTACCACCTCTAACTCCAGTTTCCAGGAGATCCACCCTCTGGGACTTCCACAGGTACCCACATTCATATGTATATCTAACACAGACAGACACATACACATAAGTAGAAAAATATATAGACACATATTTGGGAGCTGGAGATATGATTTAGAGGTTAAAGGCACTTACTGCTCTTATAGGGGACCTGGCTTTGGCTCCCAGGAGCCATGGTTCTTTACAAGAGTATCATTCCAGCATCGATTTCAGGTGTCACATAACCACTTGTAACTCCTGTTGTAGGTGATCTGATTCCCTTTTTTGGCATCCACAGGTACCCAAATGCATGGGCAGATTACATATGTGGATATGTACACATAAGAAAACAAGAAAATAATGAACAAAAGAGAAACAATGTCCATAGAATATTCCAAAAGTCACAGGTATTTATAATTATGGAGGATTTTTTTTGGGGTGAATAATTCAATCCAACTCTTAAGAAACTTTATACTATCCGATTGAATTCTTCAGTCAGCTTCAGTTCCCAAAGGGTTTACAATTTTCTAAATAGTATTCATTTCCAGACTTTTAAAGAAAGAAAGCAGACATTTATACACTCATATTTTATACAGCAAAGTACAAATTATTTTTCCTTCTTATAGGCAAATGCAAATGTATAATGTATAGAGATTTGATACTCCCGACTTAAAAACAAATATACAACTGAATTGTCTAATTTAGAGTTAATGTTTCTGCCTGTTCTTTTTAAACACCAGTATTCTGATTAGGTGTGAGAGTAGCTTTTATACATGGGTAACAATGTAGAGATTTAGACAGCAATAGGGAAGTGTGGGAGTAGACAGGGTTGGTGGGAAATGGGAGGCTGTATAGGAGATGGGAAGGGGGTTAGCATGCATTGTCTATATATGAGAAATTTTCATGGAAACTGTTAATTAACAACAACAAAAATAATCAAAGGAAAAGAGCCAGATTTAAAGTTCCCGATAGTCATAACTAACAAAATAGAACCTGAATCTCCTTTATATACAATGTCACTGTTGGCTTATAATAGTAATTATAACTTTTTATATAATATACAGTCATGCACAATAATTTGCTCCCTTGTCTCTTTTAATCTGAGCTTTTATTGTCAGATGATTTGAACAGAGTACTATGAATTTATGAATACTATGTTACAACACTATTTAGTTAATACGGGTATAATTTTCCTAAAAATTTTTTCCATTACTTTATATCCATACATAATAACCATAACTAAGGAGATGATTGATTTCTAGTCTACGAATTCCTGTAGGAACAAATGATATTTTTTTTTCTGGCAGTATTCATGAATACTTGAAAATATGCCAAAAATAAATCACAAGAAAGTGCTGTTTGTCAGGAAGCCTAGCCCCAAAATGGGTTATTGTCAGCACTGAGCAGATGTGAGGTGATGACATTGCAGCAGGTCATATTCCCAACTAGAATTGGCAACAAGGCATGTTAGCCTTGACTTGTGCTAGAAAACCCCTCTAAAATCTTTAGTCCTCATTAACACATAAGCAAGCAAGTCTTCAATTCTCTACTTATTCTAATTAGCCAATTTTAATGGTAAACATTCAGGAGTGTTGGCTAGTACAAATCTTAGAGCATAACCTGCATTTCGATAGCTTTGTAGTCAAAATGAATCTCACTCCAAGCAGGGAGGTACTAAATGTGTGATTAACACAATCACAACTGCTCCCCATGAAGATTTAGGCAATTATTCTAGCTAGTTAAACTACAAGTTGTTATAATTTGTTTCAGCTTGTAGACCCACTTTTTGGAAGACTGATTATTTTAAGAAATGTAATTCTAAAATTTATGTTTTTAGAATATAGCGTTATTCTGGCATTAGAAACGGTTTAGCATTTGAAAATATCCCATTTTAGTTTATGCAGTAATTCAAATAACACTGGACAGCCAAAAAAAAAAAAAAAAACAGACAAATAAAAACCAAAAAAAAAAAAAAACAAAAACAAAAAAGCAAGCCCACATAAAACAGGAATACTTAAGTTATCACGATATCTGATTTCAGATAAATCCACACAATGGTCGTATGACTTTTGACACAGATATCAAAACCATGCTGTTGAGTGGGGACAACATAATTCAACTAATGATTCTAGGAGAACTTGATATTCACAAGTCAAATGAAGCTAGATCTTGTTATTTTTTTTTAAAAGAAATTAATACAACATATTGTGTTCATGCTTTCACTCTGCTCTAAGTCCTTCTAAATCTTGCACACTTCCCCTCCCAATGATAGGTTCTTTCTTTGATTCTCTCTTTTTAGAAACGGACAAACAAATCAGATAAACAAATAAAAACTAACCAAATAAACAAAGAAAAAGAAAGGAAGGAAGGAAGGAAGGAAGGGAGGGAGGAAGGGGGGAGAGAGAGAGAGAGAGAGAGAGAGAGAGAGAGAGAAAGACAGACAGACAAATACAAGGAACTCTCAGACTACTATTTTCTTTTTTCCAGGGTTTCTCTGTGTACTCCTGACTGTCCTGGAACTCACTCTAAACCAGGATGGCCTTGAACTCAGAAATCCTCTTGCCTTTGCCTCCCAAGTGCTGGAATTAAAGGCGTGTGCCACCACCGCCCGGCAGACATACTATTTCTTATATTGTATAAAGTCAATTTAAATGATTCAAGGACCTTAATGTAAGATTAAAAACTATTAGGGATAAACAGAAAAAAACTTTCACAACAAACGATAGTTAATGGCTTTTTTGAAAAGGTTTCTTAATAGCTCACGACATAATAGCAAGAATTGACAAATATGGTCCCCATGAAACTTTTCCCCCCTTTGGCCTTAAGGGGTTTATGATGCTGTCATTCTTCAAACTTTGTTTATGAAGCCATTTACAGAAAAGATTGTTCCACAATAGACTTCCTGAAATCTTTTTCTTGCAATCATTCTGCCTTCTCTTCTGTGATATTTTCTGAGCAATAGATGCATGAACTGTTGTGGAGATGTGTCCCATGGTACTCTTCTCCTCATAATGTCTTGATCTCTGTATCAAGTACACTTGTGGATTTTTGGTGATTGTCTCTATTTGCTATAAACAAGCTTCTCTGAGGAGGGATGGTATCTACACTTGTCTATGGGTATAAAGAAAAAGTTTAGAATGTAGGAATTTATGTTAGTCTACCAAAATGGTAGTAATGCATCCTCTTTTAAGACCCATGTCTTCATTAGCCCTAGGAGGATGTCTAGGTTTCTAGAATCAGGCATGTTGTTGAGAGGTCCTCACTCCAAGTAGACAGCTGTTGATTAACACCAACATGCAAATGCCTTTCATTATTGCACTTTTACAGATGTCTTGCCACAATGGTCATTGTTGTGGTTCATAGGAGTCATAGCTGGATAGAATTATTAATAGCTTCTCTCCTGTAGCACCTTCAATAGTACTTTTTTTGGTACCATGCAAGCCTGATCATAGGAAGAAGATATTCAGCTTAGATCCAGATTGGATTATCGAAGTCCTATAACCAAATTGTGAGTTGTTTTCACCAATAGGATTTACTTTCAAACTCTGAGTATAAACCAAGGGCAACTGTCATAGTCTTTTGTTTTAGGAGCCACTTGGCCACTTGGACTCTCTCTCTCTCTCTCTCTCTCTCTCTCTCTCTCTCTCTCTCTCTC